>NW_026623626.1:393775-396954 GCF_030028575.1 Malurus melanocephalus
AGGGGCTGGATGTGGTAGCATGACAGTGCAGACAGCTTTCAGGTAAGGTTGGAGGCCAGGTTCCAGAGAGCCCTGAATAATTTGTAGCTCAAAGGAAGTTAAAGAGTTAGGATGGATTGCAGGCAATGGGTGTAGGTGTGTTAATATGGCTGTGGATGATGTACAAGATGTTTCCGTATGTTTCCACATGTTCCTTGTGCCAATGAAGTAAAAAGAATTTGGTTTGGGAATTTTGAGAAAACTTCTGCATCTCTTCTTTAACTTACCTTCATCTCAGAAGCAAAGGATCTGAGATGCATTCACAGTGCCCACAAAACTGGTGCTAGAAGAAGGGCTGTGCCAGAAATGTGTTTCTTCTTGAGGGCAAAAAATAGCTGAGCCGCCATTTCCATTTTCATCAAGGGGTGAGGCCCAGAGCTGGGGACAGGTACAGGGACATGATGCTGAATGAAAACCTACCATTTCCATTTCAAGGTGGGAGACTGCCTAATGAGAAAATGAGGGGAGCAGAGGCAGCTACTTTTCCAGTCCCCATCCACAGTTCATTTGTAAGAAAGGCCCACACCCCAAGGTTAGCCTGCTGAGGATGTGTGCCATGTGGACCACCCAGAGGAGAACCAGAGGTGCAGCGTGTGTGGTTTAGAGCTTTTGGCCCCAAGAACTCTAGCAGAAGGGAACCCAAACAGCAAAAGAKTCAGGGTCTAGTCCTGACAGTGGATCCATGAGCTTTAAGAAGCCTAGGAAAAGAGCACAAAAAAGGAAGGAGTAATAATATTAGAAAAAAAGCTAAACCAGTTATCAGTCTAATGAACTGCTGCATTCCCCAAGGGCTCGCTTTGCCTCCTTTTTCTAATTCTAGTGCAATGCTTATAATACTTGATGGATCTGGGTAGGTTTACAGTKGTCAGTTTGTAGATACACACTGGAGTCAGTAACAGAATGAACAAGAACTGAATGGGAATTTCAGTTTGCTTCTTTTTTTTTGCAACTTTCTTTCAGAACAACCTCAATATTTATAAAGGCAGGACAGCTCCCATGTTCTCATGTCACAACATATTGCTCTAGCTGCATTCCTGCTAAAAATGAAACAAGAATGATTTCTGAACAAAAAMCAGAGCCTGTGATTTTTAGCTTTCTGTCCCTCCCGTGAAAGTACAGATTGTGGTGAAAAGGACARTCTGGGATTGCTTTTTTAGGATTCATCATGAGACAGTTGTAGCTACCTCATGGATAGACTCCTATATGTAACAGTCCTCAGCTCCCAGGCTCAGGGCAGAATGCAGGATAAAATAGATTTGAATCCAAAACCAAAACAAAAACCATAACTACCCTCCCCTCTCAAACCTCAAACAAACAAAAGCCCCCTGAACTCTACTAAACAAAAGATTTCAGAAAAAAAATTCTGTCTGAATTGGATTCCACACTTCTTCCCCAACACAAAAAAGTGTACAACTTTCCAGGCTGGAGTAGAAAGGTTATATATAGCRCTGCAATTTAATTCACATGACAATTAAAAAATACATGAAATGGTCTTCCTTATGCATGAGAAAAGATTATCAGAGTTTTCCTCTTTTCCTCTTTTAGCTTATTAAAAATGTAACTCCTTCAAGAGTAATAAATTAACTCGGAAAGGATTTCTTAAGTGAGACACAGGTCGTGATTAAAGGAAGTTTGGAGTTCAGGAGAAGTCTGTGTTTGAAACACGTCCTCAGTGTTTGGAGTATTGCATATGGTTTTTGACAACTAATTTGGGCGAAAAGCGGTAAGGAATGAACCTCAACAGGAAAAGCTCTTGTTTTTTGTCACTTTGTGACATTACTGAAACACCGTTTCCCCTCATTTGTATTTCTCCCCCCGCCCCATAAGTTTGTGTTAAAATGTATCAAAACAGAAAAGACTTTGAAAAAGGCAGCAGAACTGTCATAAAGGATGATGCTAGCTAGTCGGGAGGTTATGCTTTATTATGTAAATCTTTATTATGTATGTTTGGGGGTATTTCAAAATGCATATCATGTGGTTAGAGGCAGCTAATTAGCTAGATWAACTGTACTGCTTCCAAATCAAGTGTACCAATCCATAATATAAATGCCAGGGATGTGACTTATTGCACGTCTTTGACCTACTTGATTGACCAAAACTGTCCCTCATCTGTACCAGTCATCTCGCTTGTTGGAGCATCAGCTATGTGGCTGCTGGTCCTTGCCAAACTCCACTGCTCAGTTCCACCTTGTCTTGGTGCTCCTGGGAAAAGGTTCCTGCAGTGCTTTCCCATGGGTAATTCACTAATGTCGAGCACTCCAAGCTTGAATTACGTTTGGAGCAGAAGGAAATAAAACTTCAGTCTGCACATAAATCCTTCACTTACTTACATATAAAACCAATGAAACAGTACAATTTCCCCTTCTTTTTCTGTAATTTACAAATGGTTAAAATTATTTTCTTGGCAGAAACATCCATTTCTTAACTGCTTAGTGCCCAACGCTGGCAGCACCAGGCTGCAGCAATGGCTCTGTAAGTATCAGCGGTCGCTCTGGAGGCACCAAGAGGAGCTGGATGATGAACTTGCGGTGCATAATTTATTCAGTGAATACAGGCCCTTTTTTTGTGCTTCCAATAACTCTGGGGAAAGCAGGTGGGCTTGGTTGGGTTTTTTTGAATAGTTTGCTGAAATTCTTTAAGGAACTGCAGTGTGTATGTATGCAGTATCTGTACATCAGCGACTTGGGAGAAGCGTTTTTAATGTTGGCAGTTCAGGTGCGGAGTACGCGTGGCCTGCCCGGACAGGTGCCATGCACCTCGTGTGCTCTGGCACAGGCAAAGGGCAAATGTTGGGAAARCACTTGTGGCGAGTGCCGAGACACTTGTGTAACATCCACGGTTCAGCTGGCTCCATTTCGACTAAATATGCCTGAAATCTGCAGCACCTCACGCGTCTGGAAAAAAAAAAATGATAGCGTGCGCGGGGGATGGTAGTCATTAGAGATACGCAAACGCGCGTGCAAAATTACATGCTGCGCGACCGTGCGCTGACCGGGGCGCCGGCCTCCCGCTCCAGCCCACCGAGCCGGGCCGGGCGGAGGAGCTCCGTTCCCCTCCGCAAACTTTGCGGCGCTCAAAGTTTGCCGGCAGTTCCCCGCCCGCCCGCGGGGAGGGTGACGGGGCGCAGCGCGGGGGGCGCG
>NW_026623626.1:397779-400163 GCF_030028575.1 Malurus melanocephalus
TTTTTTTGTTTATGTGTGTGTGTATGTTTTTTGCTTTTAGTTGTGGGATTTTTTTAGGGGGGAGGGTTTTTTTCTTTCTTTTTATTTTATGGGTTTGTCGGGGGCTCTTTTTTTTCTGTTGTTCTTGTCCTCTGGGATCGTAAAAGTAGATTAATGCTAGACTTGGGCAATAAAAGGCGTCGCTATATTAATTTATTAATTAATCTGCACCCGCCCCTCCTCCTGAATGTTAAATATGACCTTTGATCTCTCTGTCTTTGGCAGAGCAGACATGCAATATTGAACATGTACGGTCACATTTAGCTTAAGCAGGGACAGAATCGCAAAGCCCGGCTAGCAATTTCTATTTATTTATTTCATTCGTGGAAAAGAGGGCGATAGTTAGAGGGGGAGGGAAATCAATAACTGCGTCTCGGATACCCTTTTCATGCTCCGGAGATGCATCGATTAAACAATAATGACCCGGTTGGTGGGCACCATCATTTTCTCGCTGCTGGTGGCAATAAAGCCTGAGAGGGGATCGCGGAGAGAGAAAAAAAGGTAGCCAGAGAGGGAAGGTTTTGTGGAGAGAAGCCAGTCTAATGCTGAGGGGAATAGGGCAAGAAAATGCATGACTTCTGGCATAAAAGGCTGAACGCTAACATTTTATTCCTTGCCAGATGCGTGGCTTTCGTACACATGGCTGGCAAAACTAGTTTTATTGAGTAGTTGTTATCGAGGACATGCAGCTAGGTTTTCCTTTCTGGAAACGGGAGAGGTTTTTTTTTCTTTTGCTGTATGCAAATCCTTCGCATCCCTCCACAAGACGACGCTTAGCCTAGAGCTTTCCGGGGCAGCCTTTGTATTGCCACTAGACCTCTGAAGGCAGCGAGAGTCTGGGTTTTTCCCTGACGTGGAAACACAGAGGTGGCTCCTGCGAGCTCGGGGTCTTTTTTTTTTTTTTTTTTTTTTTTTCCCGACGGAAAGACGCCCGCCAGTCCCCAGTGCAGCCGGGGGTGAGGTTCCTTCTGTAGATTTACGCTCCCTTCATCTGGATTTGTTTACATAAAGCCCGCTTTCAGTGCACGACGTTGGGAGAAGACGAAGTTTTTGCACTCGGTAGGTTGGGCTGCAAACGGTTCATTAATCTAATTATGATCGTAATTACCGTAATTGATAACCRTTTTGAACTAAACATACCGGAGTCTGGAAACTAGACGTAGCCCCACAAGTGCCTCCCGAATGAGCGTTTCTGATCGATAGTCCTACATCAGAAAAGATGCTGGAAATATCTAAACTATGCAGGTAGAGCATCTGGAAAACAAAGAGGCAGTGTTCATAAACTGAGGGCTTTTTAACTTATGCTTAGGTTTTGCTTTAGTTCGCGCAAGCTGCAATAATATACCTTCCTCATTGCCATGAACGAAAATACCCCCGTTCACCTCCCGAGGGAAGGAAGGGGGAGGTGGGAAATAAAACGGACGCCGCGTCCTTAGCCCCCTCCTAAACTTTCCTAGCCTGAAGCAGAAAGCCATCTTTCCTCGATGGGGGCTAGTTCAGCAGGTACAGCGACGTGGCCTCCCGAGCGCTCCCGGTCTGTCTCTCGGCGAAGCCCCCTGCCCCGCGGCGCCCGCAGAGGGGCTGTCCCCGYCTCGGTGTGTGTGTCCCCAGCCCTCCCTGCGCAGCCGCCGCCGGCGGTGGCGGGGAATCCTCCCCGAGAGGCTGGGATAAATACTCCGTCGTTAGTACAGCTGCAGGCGCCGGGATCACAGGCTGTGAAATTGCTGAAGTATTTTTTTTTTTTTTTAACCTAGCCCCGTGCCCCCGCGGCCCGCAGGCAGCCCCCCCGTGCCCGGAGGCGGCGGGGAGGGAGTGGGGAGGGGGGGCCGGGGGAGCCGGTGCCGCCGCAACCAGCGCCCGGCGGAGCCAGCTGTGCCGGCAGGCAGCTAATGACCGCCGGGCTCAGAAGGACACCGTGGCAGCTGGCGGCTCCCTCCCCCACCTCCCTCTTTTTTCTTTTTTCTAATTCCTTTTATTTATTTTTTCCCCCGCCCTTTTTCCCTGCCTTTTCATTTTTCCCGGTGCTGGTAGGTGGGCAGCTCCCGGTCCCCGGGTCGTGTCCCCCGCCCCCAACCTTGTCCCGGGACCGGGCTCGCTCCACCCGGGCCGGCGCTTCGAGCCCTCTGCCCGCGGGTACGGCGGCGTGTGCCCCCCACCCGTGTGTGCTCCCCCTTCCCCGGGGTGGCCGTGGGCGGCCGTGAGCGCCTCCCGCGCGCGCGCACCCCCTCGGAAATGACTTTTTGTGTTTCAGCTGCGGCAGCTCCCGTGAGGATGCCGGAGGAACGGCTGCCCGGCCAAGCACCGACCGCAGGGATGCGTCCGGAGGAGGAGGATTAAGCGACCCC
>NW_026623626.1:401121-427851 GCF_030028575.1 Malurus melanocephalus
GGCCGGGGCCGGGGCGGGCAACCCCGCCAAGAAGAAGCGGAAACGCTGCGGGGTGTGCGTGCCCTGCAAGCGGCTCATCAACTGTGGAGTCTGCAGCAGTTGCAGGAACCGCAAAACGGGACACCAGATCTGCAAATTTAGGAAATGTGAAGAGCTTAAGAAAAAACCGGGCACTTCGCTAGAGGTCAGAGGAGATGATTTCTTTTTCCCCAGCCTCCCGCCGTCCCTCCTCAACCCCCTGCCCCCGCCCCTCCAGTGCTTCTTGTCTAGCTTCAAGATGCAGCATCCCTTCTCCGAGGCCTCCTTCAGGCTCTGAGGGAGCCCCCGCCGCGGGCGCGGTTCCTCACGGCGCGGCCCCGCCGCCCGCCCCTCTCCGCCCCGCAGGRAAGAGAAACGCCGCCTCCCGCGGCGCCCCGCCGAGCCGGGCCCCGGCCGCTGGCCCCCGGCCCCGGGCCGAGGAGGGACGGCCGGGGGGCGCCGGCCCCCGCCCCGCCAGCTCGTGGCCGTTTCGGAACGATGCTAACCTGGTTTACCTGCCGTGCTGTTTCCATAAGACTGCTGGCTCTGGTTCCTTTTTATTTTTCTTCTGATTTTATTTCTCCGTCTAATTTTCCCCCCTTTTTTAAATTAATGGCAGTCATGACGATTCGGGGCGATTTGTAGGAACAGGGAAGTGGGAAAGGGAAAGTTTAAGCTGAACACCAGGCTCTTGCTGTCAGAAGTTCAGGGGAAAGCAATGGCAAGTTCATCTCCAGGTTGGCTGGTAGCAGTTTGTCCCAGACAGACAACGGGCCGAGGAGCCCTGTAGTAGGTTAARTGCACCCAAGTGATGTCTTTGGCAATGTCTTTTTTGAAATAACCTGCTCGTGGTGTATTAAACACAATGGAAGATTAGCACAGGTATGACTGAACTGATTTCTGACTGAACTGTACGTATGGTTATTTTTACAACGTTTCCTTGGAACTGACAATGTATTGTGTTCCCCAGAGCTGTAACAACAGGTTTTCAGTTTTGCTAGACGTATGAGAAACAGGCAGATCCTGTGTCGCAGACATTTCAGTTATTGTACTGGGTACGACAGACAATGGGAACCAAAATACACAATCGTGACGAAAATGGCAATTGGATGGTATCATTAGGAGAAGGAAACAAGTGAGAGAAAAGACTAGTAATCATACTTAATCCCTTGTCATTATTAAAATTATAGTGTTGCTGGTTCGACACACATCTCAGATGCGTCTGAAGGTGTCGAGGATGATGGATTTAGTRCAGAGGAGTAGTGTGTGGCGGGTGACACCAAGATTTGTAGTCACAGAAATCAGCAACTAAGTGAGAAATTGCAACTTCCCTCTGAGTGTGTGTGTATGCCTGTGCATGTTTGCATAGCGGTTTATTCCCTTGCTCATTGCTTGCAGGCGCTCTCTCCAAGAAGAGATGGGATGAGGGATTCCAGGGAAAAAGCAACACTTAGAGCCAATTAATTTGTTCTGTGTTAAATAAATTTAGATAATAGTGTTGGTATTGACAGTGCTGTGGGACAAAAACAACATTTGGGGGTTAACTGACATTTGGCTGATGGCATTAACTCTTTCCTAACCAGCTTCATCAAAGCAACTAATTAATTCATTCTTGCAAGACCAAACTGTCTTTGCTGAGTGTTTCATTTGTAGCTCTGCATCCTTTTAGCTCTTTTTTTTGTGAACAGTGACCCAGCATCTCTAACCTAAAAACCGGGATGGACCTCCCAGGGGATAGAAACTACATTGTTTTTCAGCAGCTCTTGTTTTCTCAATAATATGCCTTTGTTGGTTTCGTAGCAAGTTTGCAACAAGGTTAGTTAATGCCCCAATCTGTTAATGCTGAATACAGCCTAAAAGAGACTCCCTAAACCCGAGGCATGGAGAATCCTCCCCCCACAACCCAGCACTGAGAGTGCCTTTGTGGGCCAGGTCCTCCCTCATTAGGCTTGCAAACCAGGGTGCTGCTGGGATTTAATGTTCGTGATAAATGATAGGTTCTGATGGCTTATCKATTTGTGCAGAAAGTGAGCTATCTCTGGAAGAAACAAATTTGTACATTATCAGATCTTCCTATGGGTTTGTGTGCATCCCTGAGCACACTTCCAGAACTTCCTTGCTGCTGACAAAGGTGTTCAATGGCGTTCAAAACTTTTCAGACGTTCTGTGAGAATGCCTCCTGTTAAAATTGTTTAACCACTGTGACTAGTAAAACCCATGGTTTTATTAGCCACTTGTGTGCTCTCACCTGCCTTCACTTCTTTTCTTCATTCCCTCTTTCCCCGACTCGCTCTGTCCTGTTT
Source organism: Malurus melanocephalus (assembly GCF_030028575.1). NCBI lineage: Eukaryota > Metazoa > Chordata > Aves > Passeriformes > Maluridae > Malurus > Malurus melanocephalus. Next base: position 403,443 of record NW_026623626.1, read on the forward strand.
GTGCTCCATCAGATACATAAACACAAAAGCTCCTCTGCTGCTCTACTGCGACTCGAAAGAAACAGGTTCCTCTTTCCAGCTGTGGAGGTGTCAGTAAAGCATCACTTCTCTGCAGGTCATGGCCCATCACAAAGTTTTGTCACGGGATGTGGCACATTTCTTTACAGAAATGTGGTTTGTCAGTAGGGGAGGAAGAATAACTTACATGGTTGTTTTCTCCATGTCTTCTTTCTTCTTTATAAAAATTTTAACTAATAAAGTGACAAAAGGACTGCCTACAACACAAGTGCAGCTGCAGTGCTCTGGCTGTACAGCCACCAGCTGGAATGGTGYCAGAGGGTGGTAGGGCCCGCATGAGGACACTGTGGCCACAGTGTTGGTGTTGGAGGTGGACAAGGGCAGCCTCCCTGCGGAGTGAGTGGCTGGAGCGACTCATTTGGCCTGTGCTCCTCGGGAATCCACCGCTCTGCATGGATGATCCCCTGGCACCTCGGTAGCCACCATCCCATGGAAATGTGTCAAGGATCCAGGGGCTCACATTCCACTACACACGCTTGTAAGTTTCATTAATTGTTCACGACAGTGGCTGCAACTTGCAGAGGTGATTTGCAGCAGGGGGTGGAACCATGTTTAAAAACAAACGAAAAATTAGAAAAATACCAATAAAGAGTAAACTGGCTGATCCCGGAGAAATAATTTCACTCTTTTTCCTTTAAATCTCTTCCACTGGCACAATGAAGGTACAACATATAACTCTCAAAGTTAGTAAATGGAGTTGAAGACAAATTCACATTAGTGCTTTCCAGTCCCCAGCCCTTGCATTTTTAATTGAATGCTTCTCACCCAGCATTTTTTTAAAAACACTTGAACTATTTTTCCCTACTTTCCTTGTACTATTTTCACATTAAAAGTGTCCCAATGCTCTAGTATTTTTCATAGAATGTTATTATTACTAGGAAATTTTATGTATGGTAATAATAAATCTATAAAAATCAGATGGAYGTCACGTTGCACGCTGCCTACTTGTGTATGTATATTCTGTGTTCATTGAGATTTACAATCAGTTTAAAGAGACATAATCTTTATTTACCCACAGAGACTACTTATTTCTCTCTGATTGGTGTACATGTAACTTCTGCTGCAGGTTATGAAGTTTAGGTGTCTGACGATAGTTTACATCCTTCTCTCTTTGAAGTGAACCCCGTTCAGCGTTGCTCCTGTCCTCATTTTCATAGCATGAGAGCAAGTTCAGGCAGAGAAGCTGACTTGCATTGGCAGGGGCTGAAGGGTCCTGCCAAATGTGAAATATCAGCTGTTTAGGTATGCTGTCATCATAGCGGGCACCACTTGCTTCCTTTGTAACAGCCCAGCTAATTGATATGTGCACTATTAAAATGAACATTCGCATACCAACCTGATTGAGTCAATACCGGCCTCCAAATCCGAGGCACCTTGCTGAGTTGCATTTCAAGCCAGTGGGATTTCGAGATGGCCTTCTCCAGGGATAGGTTGTGATGATTAATTTCAGCAGGAATGGCATCTGATCCTGAAAGTCTTAACACCATATGGCATTGCCACAGGGGAGAGAGGCTGCGCTGGCAACCTCCGAACTTGCACTTCGTGTTGCGGCGGCGCGTGCGAGCGCTGTTAAGGGAAGACTGCTGAGCTCTGTGGATAGGGGTCAATTAGTAGGGGCCTCAGAGGAAGCAATTTCCCCGCCGTCTATCTGGCTTTAAATTACATGCACAAGTTAAGTGACGGCATGATGGAATTGAGTAGTGGTGAGGGGGAACTGTAAAGTCTGATAAGAAGCAGGCGGCTAACACGATCCAACGGGCTGACTGGAAGGTGGAAAGAAAGACCACCTTGTAGCTCGTGTTGCCGTTCATCACTAAACATCAGCAGTGTTGCTGTATGACAGGCTGTCTCTCCTGCCTGCCACTGCCTTGTAGCCCTCCATCTGGCTGAGGCTCTCTGTGTGCATGTGTTAAAAGCTGTGCAAAAGGGCAAAAAAGCAGTCCTTGTTCCTGGGTGTTTACAGCTGGAGCAAGAACGGCAGTCTGCCCTGAGCACAAATTTGTATTTCCATTCAGGGCTGCAAAGCCCTGATCAGCCCTGAGCGCTGTTTTTTCCCCTCTTTCCTCCTCGTTTGGAACCCTGGTGCTCTGTTTTTCTGTTCCCAGGCCTGAACCTGCAGGGAGTGTGCCTGATGATGGAAGTGGCTGCTAGCACCGTAAGAGATCCCTCACTGTGTGACTGTGATGCTCTTGCTTGGGGCTTCCAACATGGTGCGGGATCCTGCCATGACAGTGTGAGCAGGGAGGGGCAGAGCAAGATCTGACCTTTGCTGAACATTTTGCCACGAGGTTTTGTCRCTTTCATTCAGATACTGCATGTCTGAGATAAACATCCGTTCAATTATGAATTTTCTTCTTGGCCTCTGGAGGTTCTTGGGGACAACACCAGGCCYCCTACTGCCACCTCTGGCAAAGACCAGAGCAGGTACATCTTTGCTCACTGGCGCCTGATCTCTGCTGCTCAGAAATCTTGGAGGTAGTTGACCTTCTGTGTTAGGTTCATGTCTTGCAAGGCATCAATGCACTGCAGTTGGCAGGAGACATGGGGTGAAGAAAGGTGTTTAGAGCCCAGAGGAGAGAAACTTTTGGTCTCCTTACAGTTCTGGCAGATCACTGAGTACAAGTGATTTCCTCTGGAATGGAGTTAGATGGTACCTGGTTTGCCGTAGTTGTTTCCCTTTCCTCGTGTGCTACTTGCAAAGCTGAGAAAGTGCCCAAATCCCATGACCTTACTGTTCAGTTTAGAGTATAAATATCTGCRTGATATACTGTAGTTTGTTAAAGGGAGGGGGCAAAAATGAAGTCTCTCCTGCCTAAGAAAATCTCTTAGTGGTGGGATTTGGTACTCAATAGAATTTCAAGAAATTTCGAAAAATTGTAGGTCAGTCAAGGGTTTAACAGCCTCTTTTACACAAACACTGCTTTCTACTTGCATTGAAAATTGCTTGCTTTAAATCATTGAACTATGATTGTTTGCTAGTGAAATTGTCTGTGTGGTAAGAGAGGTTAACTGGTTGTGGTGGTTCTGAATTTTGATAGCACTGAGTGGTTCTTTGCATGATTTTCCAACTACTAGTATAGGTTATGCACTGGGAGCATCGGGATTCTGTGCCAGACTCTGGATTTCCATGTTGTGACTGGTTAGTCTGTTTTTTTAAGCTGACATAATGAAATCTCTATGTATTGTTTAGGCTGGGCAAGCTGCATGTGTCATGAGAAAGATGATGAATGAGGGCGGTTTGGGGTTTTTTTTGAGCAGTAATTAGCATAATAAGTGTCTTTTTTTTTTAATTTTCTTTCCTCCCAGAATCATCTAGGTCACTTTGAATTAGATATTTCTGTAAGAGGTCCATAAAGCCATTATGACTTGGAGTCCTATGCCAGCTACAGGATGTTTGGAAAATCTTTTCCAATTCTGTGTTTGTACAAATTGTTGTAGACTATACACATCATGCCTGATTCATACAGGGAGACTTTGTTTCAGTTGGTAGATATATGAATGTCTTGTATATACCACTGATGAGAGGTGGGTAACATTAAGGAACAGTCTCAATTTTTGTCTGTTTGTTCATGTATGTTCTTATTATCAGATTTGGGGGTGACTTTCAATGGAATTGTGTTTGCCAAGTGCACACCTACTGAAGTCAGGGAATACTTTGCTCACTTGGAGAATGGATTAGGATGTCAGCAAGCAATCCTTTGGTACTGCGGAAAGAAAAGGAAAAAGACTTTTTTCCTTTTTTTGTCAGAAAGCAGCATCCTGGTTCTGCTTTTTGGCTTTTAAAAGAAAAGTGCCCTAGAGAGTTTAAAAAAGGTTGATACTAATTTCTGTATGCTGTGCCATGCAATTATGCATGGCAGTGACTAAGAACAGGTCCTTTCCAAATATTTTAAAAATTTGTATTGTTAAAAAGAAAACTAGTAGTCTTTCAGCTCTTAACATGCATATATTTTAAGGGTTAGGCTTGGAGAAATAATTCTAAGCAGGCAAATCTAGAATTTACACCTTAAAGACTCATCAAACACAGCATAATCCTTTTGATCGCTGGTTGCAGCGGGGCATGGCTGCTGATTGCATAGGGAAGGCTTTAAGATAAGCTTTCTGGATGTACCCAAGTGAGTTGGGAGCAATAAGTAACTCGTGTCACTGTAGCCTTGGTGGCTAACAATTCCTAAGTTGCCAACTATGTGCTTAAAAACTGGCAGCAGACACCATGTCCCCTGAGGAGTCCCACCACCCAGGGAAAGCGTTTCTCTGCTTCTGTAGTGTCTGTATTTTTGATAGCTCATCTGCCTGGGTGATCGTACTGAACCACAATGTCTTGAAGCATGCGGTTTCCTTTGACGCTTTTCTTGCTATCTGAGAGCCCTGACTGTGTGTCTGTCTTCTCTCTCCTTTTGGGTGCTTTATTGTTTTTCCACAGTCGTATGTTGTTCAGTCACATGCAAACACCTGTCCTGAAACTGAATTACTCTGCGGTGTAATCTAAAGTCATCCCCCATTTCAGCGTCCTGTGCTTTGTGTTGTATGTTGAGTTATGTTGCACCATACTTTAGATGCGACAGCCATTTAATAATGTTGAAGCCTTAGCTCTGCAGGGGCTAAAAAGATCCCAGCAGGCTTGTTAACTTCTACTCTCAGACATTATGGGAAATATTTTCTCCTCCCTGGAACTCTTAGGCATCCTCTTAATTAACACTGTAAAAATCCATAGCCAGGTATGTGTGAAGCCTGTTTTAATTTTTTTGCAGTTTTCCAGATTCTCCATTCCTTCTTTTTTAACCAGACACTCTGCTGCCAAGTGAGATATGAGAAAGTAAAAGGAATAAAAGCAGCCTGGGTCGTGCTGGATACTGTGTTCTTGTCAGGCAGCATACTCATCAAGTGCCTCTTCCTTACTCACCATAGTATCTTATTTTTTCCCTGCTCTACTCAGTATTTTTCTTAATCTCTGAAGTGCTGGGCATTTTAAAACTTTGCACCTCCCCTTTCTCAGGACAGTATTCTTTTCTGTTCAGGCTGCTGTGGTCACAGTGTCTGTTGTACTTCTATATAGGATCCCCAGTAGCTGGTATCAGACTTCCCTTGACTAGAAGTTACTTGTACAGAGATGGGAGAGGTTATTCACTGGTTTAGGAAGTGGAAAAGCAGTATTAAAATTTGAGATGGAGGGAAGAACTTAAATACTGTAAAATGGGGAAAATCCAAGGGAGTACAGGATGTATATCGCTTAAGATGAGGGCAGAGGAGGAGGAAAGGAGACCTGCAGAGTGCTCAGAGTAGGATTTAGAAGTGGCTGAGGGTTGGTTATGTGTGAAACCTCAGTGAGGGGGTGCCTGCTCCTCCACTGGAGTGACTCAGTTGCTATGGTACAGAGTGACTGAGCACTGAAGGGTGCAGTGGTAGGGCTGAAGATGCAGTGACATCTCCCCCAGTGAGGAGCATGGGATGTATCTTCTGCTATGAGTAATAAATTCGTGTTCAGGTAAGGCAGTTGAAGAGCTCACCAGTAACCCTAACCATCTTCCCAAAACTTCTACTGGGTAAGGCCAAGATTTCACAGAGCTGATGGGGACCTTGATGAGGGTAAGCAGGGCTTTCTACATGCCCTTGTTGATATCCTAAACTAGTTTCTTCAATTAATTTTTTTAAATTGACTAGAATTTGTGGAGAGAATTTGGTGGAGTCTCATGGTCCAAACAAGTTGTTCAAGGGATAAGGAAATGATAAAGGTGTACGTCCAGAAAAGTCAACAGATGTGAAAGAGAGAGAGGGGAAACTTGCAAAGGAAAGGCAGAAAATGATGATTTGTTGCATGAGGATTTCTTGGTCTTAGAGGTTTCTTTGGTGGTGTGTACTGTGTGTCCTAGGAAAGCTGGAGCATGCTAACAACATGTCAGTCTTCACTATGTTAATACAAATAATTTGCCCACTGTCATGAAAAAAATACCCCAAAACAACTGCAGTTCAGTAACATCTGTCCTTCTGCACGTCCTAACTGCAGTGTGGGATTGGARATTGGGTGCAGCAGCCTTGGCAGTTGCAGGCTTGGAAAGGAGTATTTGAGCTCTCAGAGTCTGTGTAGAAGGTACAAGGAGGGCACAGTATGGTTATTGTGGGGCAGTTAAAGAGATTGGAAACAGAAAAGGAGAGGTGAGGAGTATACGTTCTTAAATATGTGATCTCCAAAGCGAGTAGTGTTAGTCAAAAAAAGGCTTTGGTGTTAGAGCAAACAAAACAGCTTGTGGGTATGACCCACTTGGGGCAGGGTGGGGAGAGGACTCAATGACACCATCTCAGTAATGATTAAAACCCGTTCTCTCTAAATCACCAGTTCATCTGGTCTCTGGGAGGTGGTGAAACAGTTGGCTGGTTGCTTGGAAGCTGATGTAGAGTGAATTGGAGGTTAGAGTCCAGTGGAGGTCACAATGTCTTGAAAATAATTACTGACATGTGTCTTAATTGTCCTCCTTGAAAATTTCAGAAGACACACCTGGGAATGCATGGGATTCAGAACCATTTACAATCTCTTAATGTTTTCCTTACCAGTCAGGAATTGTGGTGAATTGTATAAGAGTTTGTGTTGCTGCTCCTCTTCCTGCATTGAGTGAGACAATTCTTGGTGTTCACCTTGATGCTTGACTGCAAGAGAGCCAGACTGGCACCTGTGATGAGTTTTAGTCATTGGCTGATTATACTCCCTCAGTCCAGATATGAAGTGTTGCATTTGAGTGATGTATTTCTGTATTTCTCCTTCCTTTTTTTTTTTTTTTTTTTTTTTTTTTTTTTTTTTTTTTTTTTTTTTTTTTTTTTTGTTTCTTTTTTTTTGCGAGCTTTGCAGAAAAAGAAACAAGCAAACGGAGACCAGGAATTTAATGGTTATATTTTTCACTGGCTCTTTTATCAACAGCATATGAAAAATCCCAAAGGACAGAAACAGTTAGCTAGCCAATGAGGCATCATAGCTGATTTTAGGTTCCATGCAGGAGAAAAAGATACTGAAGCCCCAGCAGCTCAAGGGGAAAGAGATTTAAATTTAGGTTTGGTACTGAGAAACGTGCCTCTCCTCTGCTTGGAGACCAGTCTGTAAGAGATTACTGTACCCCAGGGCAGCAGTTTGGAGGATGATAGAGACGTCAGTCTGTGAGTGCAAAGGCTTGTACCACTGGATGATGAACCAGCAGGGATTTCTCATTAATGGAATGAATGTTAACAAGAATAATTCTGTTTTGTGAGCGGGTGTGTGTGGGAAGGATAAATGATAGGGGCTGATGGATGGTCTTCACAGAGATTTGATTAGGGAGAAGGTGAATGGCAGTGTGCGTGAGTGAGAGGAGGAGGTATATGCTCGTGGTACATCCACTGCAGAAGGCAGGCACACTTCTAGTAGATCATGTCTGACAGACAAGTCAGCAGAAGTTAGAAGAACCAGGCAGGTTCTGTACAAAAGCAGAAGTTGAGCACTGGTGTGGATATTTCATTTTTAGTATCTTGTGCTCTGTAGGGTCTTAGGCTTTATATTGTGGGGTGGTAACAAACCTGTATCCAAGAATTCCTCTATAAAACCTTCATCAGTAACAGAGCTTTCTGCTTTCTGCTAATAAAACATTTGACTACTGATATTAATTCCCACAGTCAGTATGGGACACCTTTTCTGACCGGCTTGGCATCATTTTTTGCTCTGAAGTAGCACTCTTAAAGCTTGTATGAGCTCTTCCCGGTTCCTGATAAAGCAGGAGACTGGCCAGACCTACTGGGTGAGAGGCCAGGTAGGCAGAACCAACAGAAACAAACCCTGGTCCTGCCTGAGGCCTTCATATGCTGCTGGAATGCAAATAATTAATGAAAAAAAGCAAAATAGTCACATAAGCTGAGTAGGCACTACAGCAGACTTAGCAGCTCCACCCTCAGGTACAGGGATAGCCGAAAAACTGAAGGAACTGCACGAACTGCTCGAGGGAGATGTAGAAATAGCGAAAGAAACGCGAATCCCTTTGGCAGTGAGATGTGGGAGACCCCTGACCCGAAATGCCAAACCTCTGATATCTTCCCTGCTGCCTTTGCCAGAAATCCATTAGGAGCTGCCGCCTGGGGCCGGAGTGCGGCCAGCTGGAGCTCGGCTGCAGGGTGGCAGATGGCAGGAGGAGTTCCCGACCCCGGCTGGCCCGCCGCTGCCAGCCCCGTGCGCGATGCCAGGCGCAGGGAAGCTGGCGGCCAAGCCGGCTGCTCCCCTCGGGAGCGAGCGAGACGGCGGAGGTGGAGACTTGGCTCCGTCCCTCGGCTCGCTGGCCAAAAGGGCTGCGCTGGCACAGGGAGGGAGCGTGCTGGAAAGCGTCCGCAGCCGCTTGCTCGCAGCCTGGGAGGGAATGGGCAGAGATGTGTTCCTTTCCAGGGCTCTGCCTGCATCCTTTTGCCGCTGCCCTCCGCGCACCTTTGCGGCGCTTAGGGATTCGAGCTGACCCCTGCGGGTGTTAAGGCCGATGGTGAGCTGCTCTGCTCATGGCTGCAGGTGATGCTCACCGGCACAGAGAGGTGCTCCAGGGGCTCCATCACTAACATTTCCTGGGGCTGAGCTGGTTTTTTTTTCTTTGACAGCATTAGTCTGGATTCCTTATGATTTCTGATCTGTAGCTGCCATCTGTTTTCCCCAATGGCATTRCGCATTTTTTCAGATCAAGACCCCACTCCCCGAAATTTAATCTCATCTATAAAGTGAAAAAAAATGAATATATAAAATAAACTATGGTGTGCAGTGAATGCAAATGAGAGACACCTTTGCTCCTTTTTTCTCCTGTGGAGAAACACATTACTCCTCTGACTAATCCTATTGATTTGGCTGGGGAGCTGTGGCCTGCTGCTGATGTCAAGTCCGAGTGGCAGGATCCGGCTGCACYGTGGCAGGTCTCTGTGGCCGTTGGCACAAATCCTTTATTCCCCAGCTAACTCCACTGAAATCTCCTGAGGTTACCTCTGAGCTGTTTGAGAAGAGCTGGGTTTTCAAACCATGACCCTGACTTAGGAGTACATTTTACAAATTTCTRCTTGGAATGTCCTGTGGCAAAGGTTTACTTTTCACTCGGTGGAGCTGGCGGCAGAGAAAGTCAAATGAGTTTTCCTAATCTGGTRTGTTCTAAATCTGGTTTGTCTCAAATACAGCCTGAGAGATATGCAGCGCAAGTGGAAAAAWAACTGCCAGCACGCAGATGCGTGTCCTCTCGGAAGCAAATAAAACAGACTTTTAAAATAAATGTTAAATCTCATCCTTGGTATGGAGACAGGCCTGTAGCTCAGGTATGGGGAGAGATATTTTAAGGTGGGCTGTGGAAGAAAGCTCACCACCAAGCTTCTGACCCAGCGTACGTGTCCCTTTTTATCTGCTAAGTCCAATAATAAGCTTGTTATTAGAGGACATCTGTTACTGCCTGATAACACGTACAGCGAGCGGGAGCACAGYGCTGGTGGGCAGCCAGGGATTTTGGCAGCTGTGGGGAGCGGCAGCTTCGTGGACTGTTTCACACCTCGTCCAGAGCTGGGGCAGCACATCCCTCCCATGGGCCTGCGGTTGGGTGGGAGGACGCCAGGAGTTTGAGGCAAGGGCCGTTCCCGCGTGGAGCTCTCCTGTGCCAGCTGCTGTGCACGTGTACCAAAGCCTCATCTACTCATCCTCCTGCAGCCACAGCTGGCCCCTCGGTGCTGGGTCAGCGTGGTGGGTCTGCTGGCACACCTCCAGGACAGGCAGCGGAGCAGCTGGGAGAATCGTGCCACGCGCCGGGTTCTGCCTCTTCCTTCTGCATTTCCAGGGGATGCAGTTCACACACTAGTTTCTTGCCCCCAAGCCTCCTTGCCTGAAGAAAAACATTCAAGGAGACTGTGTGAGCTGAATCCAAGCATCGTGAGGTTTTCCCCAAAGTCATTGCTGTAGGTAATGTATATTTATGAGCGGAACAAAGTGGGCTGCAGATACTTTGAAAGGCTGCTTTCCTCTCAGGGTGGCTTAGTGTTTAGGCAAGTAWGGAGTGGAGATGCTGTCCAGCTGCATTCACCAGTGGCAGAGCAGGCTGGTGCAGGACAGATGGCATCTTCCACCGCCATCCTGTGTGTCGGGAGATGCTGATGCTCTTTGGTTCAGGAAATGGTGATCCTTCCAGTACCTAGAKGGARCCTACAAGAAAGCTGGAGAGGGACATTTTACAGGGRCAGGTAGTGGCAGAAAAAGGAGAAATGGCTTTAAATTGARAGAAGGTAGATTTAGCATCGATATTAGGAAGGAACACCTTGTCAYRAGGGTGGTGAGGCACTGGAACAGGCTGCCCAGAGACGCTGTGATTCCTCTTCCCTGGYRGTGTTCAAGGCCAAGTTGGATGGGGATCTGAGYAACCTGGTGTAGTGGGTGGTGTCCCACCTGCTCATGGCAGGTGAGTTGGAGATGATCTATAAGGGCCCTTCCAGTCCAAACCATTCTATGATCTTACAGTGCTCTGCAGGTCAGGAGATGGCATCTCTCTGCTGGGCTTTAGTGCATCACAGTGTGACACAGCTCCATTCCAGCAATGAGACTGCGTCTGTACCACCATGTGTGCCCTGCAGCCTGGCACTTGTTTGGGGAAGGGTCTTTCCAGGGAGGGAAAATGGGGATGGAATGTGAGTTTTGAATTTGTACCGGAGCCTGTACTCTTTATGTATGAGCAATGCTGATGTAATTTCCAGGGTGACTGTCTGACACCTGAATTAGCTTGTGGCACTAGAAATACAAGGTGTGATGTGAAGACCACTTTGGTTTGTTGCTGGTGGTCATGTGGGCTCTGTCAGACTGATGAGGTGCACAGTCTGTATTCACACGGTGTAAGAAAAGCATGCAGGCATTGGTTTATGGCCTGTGGTGGTCAGTGTTTGGTGGGCTGAGCTGCTGATTGATTCAAATTTCATTTCATGCAGGAGTCAGGACTTTCCAGCTGAACAGTTTTGGCCACCACAGAGCACTGGGTTTCTATGTATGGGGTCATATATCTCTTTCTTGATATAAACAGATATATTGAGATATACAAAGACACATATTTATGTATGTATATAACTTATCAGGCCAAACTGCTCATCTTGTGGAAGGCATTTTAAGAAGGGATTGTCCTCCAGCTTGAGAAGCTCATGTTGGGTTCGCTGCAGATGGTGGTAAGGTCAGTTTTCCCTGTGTTGCTAGCACCTATCCCACTGCTTTGGGAAGTCCACCAGTTTAATTTCATTTGCCATGTGAATTTGAGATTCATTAAGGCACTGTCACTTTCTGTGGCTGTGCAGGTCTCTGGAGACCACCAGGTAGCCCAGATTTTGTTGGACATACCTCAGTTGCCATATACTTCCCAAAGGYCCTCTGTTGAGCTGAATTGTTTCCAGGGCTCCTCAAGAGAAATGAGGAGTGCCACATCTCACTCATAATTTGCTGTAGCCAACATGTGAGTTTACTTCAATCAGAGCAGGATTTTTGCTCATGGATCAAACATCAAAGGATTCTTACATAATGCAACATATTTTAACATTGGTAAAGTATTAAGCCATAATCATGTAGTGCTCTGATATATTTTATTATTCTATTTATTCTGAATGTGGTTCACCTCAACTCAAATGATTCAGAAAGTAGTAAWACAGGTGACTTAGAGTGAGTTTTGTTTAGGTAGCTCTGAATTTTTCCTGCACCCTGAGCAGCAGCGGCATCCCAAGGAGGTGCAGCCAACTTTCCTGACTCCTTGTCTCTATATCACATGTTTCAGGTGGCTGTGACACTCAGAGAGTTAAGGAGAGAGGTTTCTCTGGCAAGTTTGGTAGGCTTAAGCTCACCAAGGGATGGGGCTGTGCTGTTCAAGCAGGGGGGCCTTGGATGAGCAAATCCCATTGTCTGGCACCCCRTGCCTTGTTCTGTCAGTCGCTCACYCCAGAGGGCWGTGGGRGCATCATTCTCTAATGAGGGMTTTTGCTGTGAAAATACAGGTGTAGAAACAGGCCTTGGTGAGGAATTTACAGCTCTTGCYAGCATGCTGTTTTCATGTGTTGCATAAAGCAAGGGTCTGCTTTAACATTTCCCTGGGGCATCAAGGACAGATACATAGGTATAATTTTTCCATTGCTGCTTAATTGAGGAGATTTTCTGTTGACTTCTGTTGCCTGTTTTTTACCTCCTCCTCCAAAAATATAGCATACTTGGTTCCCTATATGAAGCTGGTATTTCAAGGCAATAATTAAATTTTCAAATTTCAAATATTCGAGCTACTTCTTTTGCAGTGAAAGCTGGRAAACAGGGAGCAGAATGGAAAGTTTGAAAGTGTGGAGGACATTTCATCCTGGGTTTGTGTAGGGATAAATTCCCCCGAGTRCCATGCTTTATGGCATTGCCTGCTCCGAGAAGCCAGGGCTGCAGGTTTCTGAGCATCCTCCTGAGAGCAAGCCTGCCGTTTGTCAACATTTGCACCRGCACGAGCAGTGAAGGCTTTTACAGCAAAACCACACTGATCAGCTCTGGTTCTGCTCCTCACCACCCCTCCCTAGGCTTCCAGGGGGATCTGTCTTTCCTGTCACTCAGGATAATGATTCCCCACCGGCAGCACAGAGATCCAGAAATGCGCTGTAATCTTGCTGAGAGTTTGATTCCCCAGCTGGGACTGCTGGATTTTACAGCCAGGCAGTAGATGGTCATTGCACTTAAACTTGTGTGTTGGTGTGCTAAATTTCTAAATGGGCTGAAGGGTCTCTCTTTGTCGGGCAATAACCTTGTTTCTGGGAATGGTGAAATCTATGGGTTTCATTGCATATATTAGTTTAGTTTTAACTTGATCCAGCTATTCAGTTTTAAAAGATTCCTTTTTTTTTTTTTGTTTAAGGGTGGATTAATAATTCATTCCCAAATTGGTAGTTAGTGCAATGGGTATTTAATTGTAAATGTATATCTTTAATTAGAACTTGGTACACAGATGCAAAAATTCCTTATCTTGCAGTTTTTCAAAAGCACACATATTAAACCACAGCTTTGCCCTTCAAAAATACTATTCTGTGTATTTAAAGGTCTGAATGACCTTTTAATCAGACGCTACACCTCTACTTCCAGCTGATATGACAACGTCTGACAGTAACTCAACCTGATGTGGCAAGGAAATAAATAAGGCCATCTTAGTCACTATGTCTTTAAATTTCTCTGTCTAGCTGTGGTTTTGTGTTCCGGCAGAAGGACCCACAGTGGAATATTACATTTAGTTTTCAAGTGAAGACAATCTATTGAGTTTAATATGTTTGCATGTTTGACTGTTCTTTTGAGGTCAATTTAGTCATACGATTGTTTCCTGCCATTCCGAACCCCAGCCTCTTGTGCAGCCAAGCTCTTTATAAATTATAAATCTGTCTACCTCGCTCTCAGCAGCCATCTTACAGCCCACACAGACCGCTGTGGATGGTCGAGCAATTGCATTTGCTCTCCTCGGCGTACCTGGCTGTGAGGGCTGCTGTGCTCTGCCACCACTTGTGCTTGTGCTCACCTCACCCAGGCAGAACAGGGACTGGTAAAGATGGTTATGAGCGATTCCTGCTTTTGGACACCGACACAAAGAGAGCTCACACCAGTCAGGGTGATTGTATTCAACACACCGGCTCATTGTCCTTGGAGGTTAATTTTCGGATGATTTATTAAAGTGTAACATTTGTGGAGGGGGAGTAGATGTTGAATTGACAACAGGTCAGAGTTTTGAAAATGCAGCAGAATTATTTTGATTTTTGGTATTTCCATGTGCATAAGCAATTAACATAATAATAACAATTCCCCTTTCATATGGCTTTTACAAAAACAGAAGCTGTGTAYTGCTTGAGCCTGATTATCACAAACTGGGCTAATTATTAAAAAAAAAAACAAACAAAAACTTGCCTTCCTAATGAGCAGTTCCCTGGAATTCAGAAACTAATATTCTGACACCAAGTACAATGCATGCTGTACACTGCAGCAGCCATGGTTTGTTGGATTTTTATGGAAAAACTAGGAAAACATTAAAAAAGTCTTGCATGAAAAAAAAACGAAGGAATTCTTTCAAAAAGGGACATGGTACTTTAATGTGACACCAACAACATCCATGAGAACTTCTTTGTTACAAGTCTTTCTTTGCAAATTTCCAGAATTTKGCTTTTAGGAGAACTTTTTTAGACATAACACTACTGTTTTGTGAATAGTTCTTAATGAAACAAGTACTTGTGAGCTGGGAGAGATTGATACAGAATCATGTTAGAGCTTACTCTCACCTCCCTGGACYATGCAGTCATTAGTTTTGGAGGGGAGACGTGGGTCAAGATGCATGGGTCCAAGGGTGATTTCATCATCTTTTGCYTGAAGGAAATTGAGGGCAAGAAGTACCTCACAGAAATGACATAGCCCTTGCAGGCTCAGCCCCTCATCGTCTCATGTCAATTGTACTTTAAAGCTGTGAAGGGAATTTGCTGATACTCAAATGTGTATGGAGGCACCTGGATGCAAGTGGATATCATTTTCAGGGAGCAGCAGGTGGGGGAAGGAGCAGGGTAGCAGCTCTGCAAGTGAGCTGTTTCTGTGTAAGCCAAGGTCCAGCATGTGTRTGAAAGAAAGGACAGGGGCAGTTTGGGCAACATCCCCAAGTCAGTAGGGTGATTCCCTCACTGGAATTTAAAACAGATGTGTTTTAAATTCTTTCTGCATTGCAACCTAAACGTGGAACAAGGTGACCAGCCTGAGGTTTGAAAATGCCAACCTCTCCTCCTCAGGTGTCTGAAAGAGACACAGCGCACTTTCCGAGTGACAGATCAGTGCCTTTGCTATCCCCMTGTCAGGAACATGGTCTTGCCAAAGTGTCCCTTTAATCCCCAAGCCCACCAAGCTGTAACTGCGCACCCAGGATGCCGGGGCAAGGCAGAAACCATTGTACAACTGTGTGGTTATTCTAAAAGCACTGTCTGTTTTCCAGTTGTTTTTTCTAGCAATGTTTACGTTTTCATGACTGCGTGTGTGTTTGGAGGAGGATGTTTCTATTAATTGTCGAGCAATGGGAGGCATCRCATTGTTCCTAGATAACTGAAAGTATGCCTAAAATGTAAAGGAAAAGAACAACTAGAATTCAAGTATGCCAATGCTGCAAAAGAAAGCTTAACTTGTTTTCTTGCTTTTTTTTTAGAGAACACCTGTTCCCAGCGCTGAAGCATTCCGATGGTTCTTTTAAGCAGTAGTGTATCTTATTTTCGAGGCAGTCCGAAGTGAATGGCAAGCTAAAGTCTTGTTTTAAGAAACTGCTTAGTCCACCATTGAAGAATATACTCAGATACTATTTTCATTTATGTATAGGGGTTTCCTCAAAAGCAAAAGACAAAAATCGGGGAGCCTGGGGAATTGGCCAGCTTCTTCACATTCAGTACACCAATTCTTTCTTTGATGTAACTTAGCTATACTAGTGAAGTTGTTGTCTATTTTTAAAGTGGCTGTAAAAAAAAAAAAAGTTTGGGTAAACCCCTGCTATAAAGTCATGTATCTTTGAAAAGTAACATATCTATACTTCATTTTCAAATATATGTGTTTCAGTACTGTAAACTGTACAGATAGCCGCTTGTATTTTGTGTGTTTAGACACAAGGAGACAATCATGTCTGAGCATCAATGGAGATAAACGGTTTGTACACAACAGTGTGGTTCTGCGAATTAAATCCGGAGCAATAAATTCTAGCTTTAACTATTATTTTGCTAGTTGTTTAGCAGCAGCAGCAACAGCAGCACTGTTTTACCATGCATCCTTCCATAGAGACTTGATGCCAAGTTTTCCAAGATAAAAAGATTGTGACGCATCTAGCAATTACCTTCCGTTGTGGTGTTGTGAGAAGGAAGACTTAACACTTAAAATTAATCTTTCAAGCACTATATTAGAGTAGTGGTTTSTGCACTTGCATTGCTTCCAAAGGAGCTTTACAGAGGGGTATCTCTCCAAAAATGCTGTCTGGTGTCTGACTYGTTTTTCACTGTGCTTTGAGCTGGRGTGCCCAGCATAGGCAGATGTGCAAAACCAGTCATCTAAATAAAGGTTGTTCTAGGATGCAAAACAGAGTATGAAACCTTAGGAAAAATGGTGACTCAGCTTAATTATCTTTCACCTACAAGATCTTATGTAACATTTTCAGTCAATGGAGTAAATATTTTATAAAGTGGAATGCCATATTTTTGGTTCAAGTGCAGCTCTTCACAGTTAAGTGAGTTTTGACAGTTGGACTGGTTTGGGTCTCACTTCCACTYGTGCTCATTTGAGAGCCTGGATATTTTTGCGGTATAAAAATGATTTTTTTTTTAAATGCTTTTTATAAAAGACAACTTCTCCCCACACATTTCTTGGTCCACTGATCTCGGCTTTGCTGAATGACTGGTCCCTTAGGCCCCCACAAAAATGCTTTGCCATTCTTCTTCCTGTTGTAGCTTCACGGAAGAAATGTCTACTCTGTGAAAAGGCAGCACACAGAGGAATATTGCTGACATGCCGTAAAAAAGGATTCTTTACTTAGGCATACTTATTATCAGTTGATMATCACTTTTTATTGCTTGGCTTTGTCAT
The DNA here is from genome assembly GCF_030028575.1 of Malurus melanocephalus. Lineage (NCBI taxonomy): Eukaryota > Metazoa > Chordata > Aves > Passeriformes > Maluridae > Malurus > Malurus melanocephalus. The sequence goes on from NW_026623626.1 coordinate 420,103, forward strand.
ACTACTCACGAGTGAGAAGGCCACGCCATCAAAGGAAGTGAATGCTGTGGTGCCATGTGTTTGATAGATTTATAATTTTATACAAGATAGGACTACCAGTAGTTTCACAGACAAGGTGCTGGGCATGGAAATAAGAAGTTACTGTTGCACAGCACATGCAAATCTCCTACTGTTTCAGCACTTTCTCCATTTTTTGCTAAGTATTTCAGCCTTTGGCCCCTGGTCACACTTACTTGGTGAAGCACGAGCGATGGGTTGGGAATGCTACAGTGTGGAACCTGTGCAGGTGGGGAAGACGCCATCTTTGGGAAGTGAGGGAGCCCCCAGGACTGGCAGGTGTTGGGAASAGCCCAGAAAATGAAGACCAAGGCATGGAGGAGGAGAAACCTCCTGAGGCCACGTGTGTCAGCAGGACCGGGCAGAGCATGGGTGACCCAGTGTAACTGGAGGGGTGTGGTTGGGCTGGGTTTACGCCTGCATCCTAAACTTAGGGTCAGTGCAGGTGTCTGTGTCCTTGCGTCGTGTGATGGCACATACAAGGCTTCAGAGGTGGARTGTCACATTTAAAATGCTTCTATCATGGTGCCCCTCTTGCAGTTTGTAAGAGATCCTCAGTGGAATACTCATCCAATRCCCATTCAATGAGCTTTGTGTCTGTTTGTATGGCAGCTGTGTATGGATTTTTTTGTGTTGTAGGCTTTTTGGTTAAGGGCCTCTGTTACTGATCTCTGTTACTAGACCAATACGAGCTGTGCAAGGTCTTCTCTACCAAAGTGCTGATTGATTTACAAGCTGAAGCCTTATTTGCACATCTGGCTGGTAAGCTTGCCTTGCTCTTTGGAAAACTCTCATTGCTCTTACAGAAGCAGAGGCAAAGTTAAGTTCAGGCTACATTAGGTGTACAAAGATACTCATAGCAATGTACTTACTGTCTAATACCCTAATGTTGCATGTCTTGATGTGGTTCCTTTTTTTGTTTTGTTGTTTTGTTTTAAAGAACTGATGGATCTGTATATTGTAATTGTGGTGTTTTACATGCCAATTCAAAATTGTTAAACACACAAACAAGCATACCTGTTAATTATTGAAAATGAATGAGAGGTGATTTTTCTTTGATTTACCCATATGGTTTTCATTTTGGATGTTGTTCCTTTGCACCATCAGGTTTTTTAATTCTGCTGAAACAGTACTTATATGATGTAGTGTGCATAGAGCATTTTAATTAGTGATGTTTGAAGAAGGAAATCCATTTTCTGGCCTGTCTCTCCCCACTGCCCTCCCCACTCCTCCCCATTTATATACATATTTGTCAATCGGATTATTGTCAAGTTCTAATTACCAAATTTGTGCTTTTCRCAAGGTGAAAAGCTTGCTTTTTCCAGTGCAAAAATGTGTATTCCTCTCTGTTCTTCATTCTCACAGTGAAAAGTAAAAATAAAAGGGTGTGGGCAAAAAAGAAAAAAAGCAGAACTCTTTCTGTCGTTTAGGTGTGAGCACTAAGCCTAATGGAAGCATTTCTGGCATACCCCAGATAAACTTATGAAAAATGATAAGCTTGAAAGGGAGGCACACGTACCCATTCTGTCAATTAATAACAGACCCTCCCTATGARGGAAAATACTCCCTTTTGTACAGACCCCCTGGTATGTAAGTCCTACAATTAATGTTGAAGAATGTAAAGTCTTTAAATGGGCTATATCTGTAATCAAATAATGAAGAAAGAAAGTAGTTAAATGAACATAGCATTCAGGGTCGAATGCATTCAGCAAAAAGCAGTAGTGGGTCTTTGATCATGGTTAGATGCATAGTGATATCAAACAGTGGGTTCTCATGTAACAGCTAAATGTTTCAGATTTTGTTTTTATTAAATTTGGCAGTTTCACGCTGAGCTCTACTGTATTCTTAGTGAACAAAAGACAGCTCCTATGTTAGGAAGTACTCCATTTTCACAATTGCAGGGAACTAGGAGGGTATTTTCAGAAACATGGGCCACAGAAATGTACTCCTTTCACAGTGTTCTCCTATTTCTGAACTGTGCAGTTATCTATTAAATTTTCTAATAGATATTTGTGTAAGGTGTATGTATGCTTGTGCAATTATGGAAAAAAACCAGTTTTGGAAAACAGTGTATTTATGAAAAAATAATCACTTATGGGGCATGTACAAAACTGTATAAAAACATTCAATTTGCCCAGTAAAGTTGTTTTTGTGATATTTCTGTGTTGTTGAATAAAGGACTTTAGTATTCAAAATATCTCTCTTTTTCCATAAACAGGCCCTGTTTGTGGGATCTTAAACAAAAAAACCCCTCTTTTACAAAAGAACCCTCAAAATGAGTGAGAAGGTTCAAATGCTGACCTCAGTCTTGCAAATGGGAATGAATGCTTATGAAGTGATGGTACCATAGCCACAGAGCTAATTCCTTCTCAATTGGCAATTGATGGAAACCCCATAAGTTGTATAACTGAAGGTAACATCGTACTGTGGATTTTTTTTTTAAATAGCAGAAAAAAATGCTGCCTGTTTTCGACTAGGAATGTTASTTTGAGATTTTGAGGCTATGAAAGGTTAGCGAGGTAGGAGCAAGACTGATTACAGAACAGCTTTAAACCCATTAATGGAGACCTGTGTTGAATAAAAGAGTGGACTAGTAAGGGTGGTGTGATAAATTAGCTGTTAGCTTTGTAGGGAGAAGCGTGCAAAGGTGAAATCTCATCTGTAGCTCTGGCAACAAACAGTAGTCCTGAGGACAGATCACCCTGTTGCTGTTGGAGTATTTGGAATTAGGGATAGGGTTGRTGAGAGGATGACAATATTATCTTCCTTTTTGTTTTACTGCTTCTCAGTTCAAAGTTCAGCTCTCTACATGTCTCAAAAACTCTACATAGCTACGGAAATGGTTTCCTCTTGACATTTGCCGGCATTAAAGCAACTTCAGATAGGTGGGAAAGTTCGTGACAGTGCTGGCAGCAYGTCATCTGATTTTGGTGAAATTTGGAATGTCATTGTGCTGCGARTATTCCTTTAATCAACAGACAGTCTGCTCTTAGCTGCCAAAACAGAATTTTGAACAAGTTTGAAAAATGAGGTAGGTCCTTTAGTCTGTGAGATTCCTTCAATGCCAGCTGATTTTCCAGGGGGAGCCTTGGTGTATCCTTTTGTTTTTAAAAGAAAGCAACAAAAGATAAAGGAACAGAAGTGGATTTTCCACTGATCCTGTCTGCTCTCATCGAAATCCGTAAGGATATATGTTCTTGGGAGACGTAGACCGCTCATTAGACAAGAGTGAATCTTGAGGTCTGTTTGAAGAGGAGGAAAAGGGCTGCCAGGTTGCACAGGCATACTCAGTGATCTCTCTGGATTAAATATAGAATTCACAGGGAGGAAATACACTCATTTCATGAGACGGTCGATTTGGAAGCAGGAAGAGGTCTCTGAGTTCCTATTCTTTTAATGCTTTCTCTTTCAACATTTTTTTCCCCTCAAGTATTGTTTTATACCAGTCTGAATGAAAAAYGTCCCTCAGCTCCAGAGAAATACTCGCCCCAGATATGAACCTTGCAGTTTAAAACTACCTCTAGCTTTTTATAGCTTTTCTTTTTTAATTAAAAAAAAAAACCAACAAACAAAACTAAGCAACTAAAAATAAAAACCCAGACAAGAAGCAGGTAATTCTTCAAAGCCAAAACTGACAAACTTATTACTGAGCCTATTAAAGGAAAGAAAATACCCTTTTTTGAGGAAACTCAATTCTTCTAAGCTGTGTTGGGCTCAATTTGGTTCTGCCACCAGCCATTTCAGTGCTCTCTTATATATTTCCAAGGAACAAGTCTGAAATTACGAACGGTCTAGTGATACAGGGCAGTGTGCCTTCTGGGAGGCTCCAGTCCTCCCCATGTTCCCATGGGCTTTACAAGAATTGGAATTGGACGATATTATATATATATTATATGCCAGCACGATATTATATCGGTGACTTACGACTAAGTTTGATCTTACTTCACTGTAAGGATCTGCTGGGCCACCAGTGTGCACTGAGCATAAATAGATATCCCCAAAATCTAGAAAGGAAAGAAATTCTTCTTCTTAGTAATAACTGCAGAACACACAGTGATGTTTGAGGCCACTGGAACTATCTGAGGAAAGAAAGATGAAGTCCCGCATCAGCAAAGATGTCAGGATCTGCTTCCACTGTAGGTTTGTCTCTGTTTGTCATTGGTTTTTAGGATGGACACACTCGGCTGAGCCACTGGGTCCYTCAGCAGAGCATTTGGCCCAAGGAAGGCAGAATGAAGGACATGCAGGTAGCAACATGTTAATTTTGCAAGACAAGGATCTAGACTGCCTAAAGAAGCTGTGTTGTTCTGGAAGTTTTTTTCACTGCTCTTCTAAATTTCAGATGCTATTATTGGATTTTCACTTTATCGTCAATGTAATAAGCAGGAAGAGTTTGTCTTGCTACCACCCATTCCTGAGAAACGGGTTTTAGAAGTTAGCCTTAATGTATTAATTTCCCAGCAAACTCAGAAGGTACTTCAGTGTGTAACAGAAGATGCTGTGACTGTGGGTTTGTTGGCCTGTATAGGGCCTTGCCTCGCAGAGTCCAGGATATTGGATAGAAAATAATTCAGCAGAATTCTGGTAGAAGGATCTGCAGGTGTCACGATGTCAGCCAGAGCTTGGATTAATTATTCAGTGCAGCTCTCCCTAGCTTGGTTTATGATGTGTGTAAGCATCCTACATCTGGAAAGAAAACACCTTTCTTCCCTTGCTCCTTTTAAGTCTGCTCTCTTTACAGAGTTAATAACACTAACCCTCATCACTTCTTCTGGAAAGCCCAAAGAATTAGAAAAATACATCTCTTTTTGGCTAGACATTTTTTTGTTGGGAAGAGAGAGAGAGGAAAGTTAGTCTAAGTCAGAAACTCCTGGTGCTTGCCCAAATCTYGTAAGAGGGATCTTCTCTGCATTGGATGTATCTTGTGAGCAAAGTCCATACATCAGCTTGGCAGCTGGACACAACCCCAGGGAACATCAACCCTAAAGCAAGCAGGACCCAGCACAGGATGTTCCCACTGCCCTTTCCTTGGTACWTGTGACACACACAGGTTTGTGCCAGATGTCCAACACCCCTTCCCATGCCAGGGGTCRTGTTTGCTTTGCCCTGAACAGAGGTGAACCGCCCCAGATCAGAGGAGCTCATAGCATGCTGGGGGTTTTTAAGAAGAGAGAAGGTTTTTATGTGTCCAGACAGGGACTAGAACATCTTGACCSACTCGTCTTTCATTAACTTTTAATTTCTGGCTGTGAGTGTTGGTGGCCACCAGGCTGTAGGAGAAGGAGCTGGGCCGTTGGGTATACCTAGTGTCTTACGTGCCTGCATTTTAATGGTCATACCTAGAGATTGATAGTGAATTTGAGCAGCTGATATGTTGACCGAGAATGTGCAGTTTAATGCGAAATTATTACAACTGGCTTTCCACCTGTTCTGGGAGAATCAATGGGTAAATAATCTGATCTAGCAAAATTTGTCACCCACATTAGGAATTGTGAACTAATTATTGCTTTCTGATACTCTGCTCTTACTTGTTTTGCCTTTTTATCCTGATTGTTTGCATTCCTAGGACTGATTTGCCTTTCTGATAAAATGCCATGTGATCTGCTGATTAATTTTTGTGAGCAATCATAAACTCCAACCTATGGCTGACTCCGTATATTTTTACGCTATGCTCCATAAACATTCATTCATTTCTTATGATTACTGTGTGGAAACAGACTTTTACAGGCTAATAAACTTGGATTTGAACTGGATTAAGAGTTTCCTGTGTCACTTCTTTCCACTTTCTAAGGAAAAAAAAAAGTGAAAAAAGAAAAAAAAGAGAAATAAAGGTGCAAACCTTGGCTTGATTTAACCAGGTCTCTGTAATTATYTCCACAAGTGCTGTCAAATGCTAAACTTGGAAATACCAATAGCAAAACCTTATTCTCAAGTTGGTTTCATTTTCTGTGAGAAACCCTCCTCCTTAAAAATAAAACAAACTTCCAGGGCTTAGGGCTGGGAAAGAGGGGGAAGGGAAATCGTTTTTTTTTTTTTTCTTTAATTGGTTACTCTGGTGTCTTCTCTCCTGTAGACCTGCTTTCTTAAACACGCTGACATGCACAGGGCAGCTTCCAGCTGAGACCAATTAAGCAGAGCGTTTTCCTGCAGTGTGGCTGGCTGGCTGCAGCCGGGTGATGCTCATCGCGGGCTGTGCCGGCGCGGGCACAGCTGGAACACGCGCGGGCAGGCGACCTCTCAGCAGACACAGCACCGGGGCCAGCATCTTCTCACGCTCCTGGGGGCTGATGCTCCCTGACCTGCTGTGCCTGGCCAATGTYTGGTCAGAAATGACTCTGCAGGTGGTGGAGTATTTTCTTTTTTAGGTGGTTAGTTCAAGCTCAAACAGCTCGGAAATACCAAGTGTAGTAAACAGAAGGAACATGGATTCTCGTGTCGTAGCTGTTTAAGGCATCACGGTAGATGAGGGAGCTGGCAGTAATTGATAACTCTTTACAGGGTCTCTTCAAGGAGGCCRTTGGGATGAAATGGCACTTTCTGCAGGGAGAGGCAGCTAAGCTAAAATAGGCTGGCTTGATGCCGGCACACAACTACATGTAGTCAGTCTTCTTATGTAAAGAAGTCATCATCCTTTCCATATGTCCGTCTGAAGTGTGTCACAAACATTATGCATAAAAATTGCATTTTTCAATCTACTGGAGGCCCAGGTAATACTGGTAATCTTAATTTCACCAAAGAGCAAATGGAAATTTAAGAGCAGAAGGAGGGCTAATGTTTTGTCAGCTTTCAGGCCTTGAATGCAAGCAGTGAGATCAAACATCACTGAATGGGGCAACTGGACTAGACAGGATCCATCCTCCGTGTGTGGTGACCCTGCACAGCTRTCTCAGACAGTGATCTTTGGGGACCACTGCACTGGCCCCTGCCTTTCCTAGTTTTRCAGGAAGGAGTGACTTTTACAAGATGGGGATGATGCTGAGGCAGTCTCACCACAGAGATGAAGCACAGGCAGGATTATTAACTGATGATTTTTTTTTCCTGTTGTGACCCAGCACATCTTCAAAAACATAAACCAGAATAGCAGCAGCCAGGGAAACATGCAGCTCCCCCAGCCAGGCAGAGGAGAAAGCTCATTTACTCACTCTTTCTTTCTCATTCTTTCTTCCCTTTTCCCTTGTATTTACTTCCTTTAACTCYTTCCTAGAGGAAGGCAGATATGGCAGATGCTGTGGCTCCTGCCAGCAGAGCCCAGCTCTGTGTTTTGTGTCCTGGGAAGGGGATGGGGCTGCAGCTGCACAGAGACCTGAGCTCCTGGAGGCTGGAGCTCCTGCAAGGAAGGGAGGTGCTTGATGTGTGCAGTGGTGCCCCAGCAAATGTATGGGCTGCTGCTCTTCTGCTTGTGCCAGTGRATTCCATGGGGAAATGGTGGCAGATGTTAAACCTTTGACATCCCCAGCATGGCAAGGTCAGGAAGATGATGCATATTGCACAGATAGCAGTGAATATGTAGGTTACTTGTGCCCTAAAATGCTGGTGCTGAGAAAATCTAGGGGCACTTCTAAGGGGCAGAGATGTGCTTGATCCATCACTGGTGTGTCCTAAACTTTCTCTGCCACAGTTAGGGTTCTGGAAAAGAGGTTAAAGTAAGCCAGGTATTAGCTTTTTTTTTTTTTTTTTTTTTTTTTTTTTTTT
>NW_026623626.1:427916-454929 GCF_030028575.1 Malurus melanocephalus
ACACTGAGCTCAAGGCAGGCACTGAGCTGGAGGCAGATGCCTTGCCTGAAAGGTTTCAGCCTGCAGGATTAAAGGTCTGAGTAAAGCTGCCAAAGATGGGACCTTGTAATAGGCACTTTAGGTGATGTGAACTGCAGATGTTGCCACCAGCTTTGCTAGGATTAAAGGAGGGACTGAGAAGGGCGTTAATTCTGCAGCACTGTGTGGGGAGAGTCAGTCTGGTCGATGCTTTCTGGATGGCCATCCCCTTAGCATAAAATACCACTTATGATGGCGAGAAAAACTGGGCAAAGGAAAGTGGATGGCTGTGGCAGCCCCAGCCAAAATGCTTCCCAGAGCTGCCAAATTGTGCCCCGGGGAGCAGGCAGAAGAGATGCTTTCCTGGCACATGCACCGTGAGGGCTACAGTTTCTGTCTCTGTCTCCTCTGAAAAGAGCCAGCAACCCAGTCTGTCACCTTCCTGCCCTGGTGTGCTGTGCACGGAGGCAGGTTATATCCAGGGGAGTTGTTAACAGGAATGTGCTGGGAGTGATGGTGATGCCCTGGCAGTGCCATTCCGGGGGTGCCACGGCCCCCTCCCCGCTTCCCACCGCGTTTTGATCCACGGCGCTCCACGCTGCTGTTCTGACACTTCACCGCTCCCACCGCGGCTGCTGCCTTTCTCTTCTGCTTTATGCTGAAACAAGGGAGGTGTTTAAATATTTATCATYGCTAGAAACTCCAGAAGCCAATGTTCATTTGTGGAAGTGACTGGGATTTTTTTTTCTCCAATTGTCAGTAATAATTCATTAATTATTATTTTAAAGTTGTTGTTCTCCCTGCAGTGTGTCACCTTCCCACCGATTTGGCAGCAATTGCACAAAATGTGGGATGTACAGCACTGTGGTTCTTCCTCCTGTGGGTTGTTGCTGCTCCTTCAAATATCTTCCTCTTAAACAAAATGGGCATTGGAGTTTCCACTGCTGTTCAACTAAAAGGAGATTTTTTTCCTTGCTCTTCCTCCACTTAATTTTTTTGGGGCAGGGCAAGTGCCTTCTGCTGCCATTACCACACCTGTGGAATTGTGATCTGCTCCCAACTCTGCAGATTCAGCACCTGGGGATGCTGCATTTGGCTGTTGCTGCTGGACGAGCATTTCTCCTTGCTGCACTGGGTGCACTGAGCCTGCCAAGCCCCAGTGCTCTGTCAGGCTCTAAGCACCGAAGTGACACAGTCTGGAATCCAGAGCCATCCAAAAGCAACCTTGTTGGGCCGTGGCAGGCTGGCATTTTTCTTAGATTACTCTAAATGCAGAGTGTTGCTTGCTCTCCCCTCCTTCTGCCTGCAAATGAGTGGGGAGGYGGCTGGGGAGTGGCAAACTTCATCTGCAGGGAAATGGGAATGGGAAACTTGCACTGGCAAATGTCTTCTATTTGGTTCTTATAGCCCAGAACATGACGTTTGTCTTCTGAATTCCCTTTTTGCAATGCCTTTCCCTCAAACACTTTTACCACTTGTGTGTTTGCCACTTTAGCAGGAGAGGACTGTCTCAGGGAACAAAGCCAGTCCCCACCTGAGCCTACCAGGGACATGCCTGTGCCTAATGCCACCACTGCTATATTCCCATAATCAGGGCTGAGCTGGGTACCAGAGCTGCCAATTGCCATGGAAAACGGTAGCAGGCTGCCCAAGGTTATGTCCTAACTGGGCTGCCCAAAACCTCTTCTGGGCACGGGGAGGAGGCAGGGAAGGAGCCGCTGGGGTTGGTAATCTTGCTTTGGCCTGAGGTAACCCCTGGAGCTGAGCTTCCCTGGTGCAGCCCATGGGGCTGAAAGGAGGAGCTGCCCCTCTGGCCTGAAACGTGCCAAAGARGACTGCCTTACAGGGAGGTGGCCTTACAGGGCCACCAAACGCAGCTGGCTGGCACCTGGCTTGCATGGGAAGGGCAGCAGCTGCTGTGCCGAGCTGTCCTGGTCCGTACAGATGGTGCTCCTCTGCTGCTGGAGCTTGGAGCCAGGGACACCCCAAGGCAGAGAAGCAGGGGCAGAATTGTGGGCCCAGGGTGCTGCACATGACTGCAGGTACACCAGGTATGTGTCACAGCCAGCCTGAGCACATCGGGCACAGCCCCAATACCCATCGGTGTCACCGTGTTCCAGAGCATTGGCATTTGCTCGTCACTTGTGTGGACACCTGAGTGTTAACAGGCACAGCTGGGCTGGAAATTAGGTTTTTTAGTCTAACTCGACTTTCTTAAAAGATACACTGTGCAATTTGGCTCTGTTCCCACTCCTTCTCTTTCTCTTCCCTCCTTCCCCTTCCCTTCCTGCCTTTGCCCCTGAACGGTTCTGTAAGCCCCATTTCCTTACGGGGAGAAAAAGAGGCCAAACAGACCTTGATTAGTGCAGCTGAGCAATTCCATCAGGTCTGGCCTCGCTCTCCCTGGAAACCCATACACCAATATTGCAGCAACGCCAAAAGCCCCTTCCTGGGGTATTTCAGCTGGCACCTCCAGCTGGCAGCTGGAGCAGCTGGGAGAGAATGCCAGTGAGGCAGCACCTGCGCTCATTATTTTGGGGGGAAGCTGGGATATGTAAAGTTTTGCCGGCTTTCCATTGGATGGAGTTTTGCCTTTGCCACAGCAGCGGCTCTTGGGAGCTGCCTTCTGGGAGGCAGGGAGAGCTGCGGGAGCGGGGCTGAGCTGCCAGGCTCAGCGGGATTCGCCGTCTGGATAATACACGGCCAGGGCTCAGCCTGAATGGCCGGCTCGCGTTGTGTGGTCACGGCAGTAATTTGCCGAGAAGGGCTGAGATGAATTGCTCTGGCTCCCGAGAGGCCCCGGAGCAGGGGGAGCCCAGCCCCAGCCCCGGCGGGTGCTGCCCCGGGAAGAGCCGCTCCCGGGAGGCTTTTAATGGAGAGCCCGGGGTCGGGTCAGCATCGCCAGCAGCCAGCAGAGACTGAATGCTTTTCTGGTGAGGGTGCTTTAGCAGAGAAGGAGTGCTGAAACACTACTTTAAACATGCACCCCCACAATTAAATGTGCCACAGCTCCGGAGGGGCAGCCAGGTRTTTAAAATCCCCCGAGTGCAGCCCTTACCAAATGCATGCTTTAGATGCTGTGCTGGGAAATGTGCTGTCAGTCAATCCCACACCCCTCCAGTGGCAGCGCTGCAAGGAGAGGAAACAGGAGAGGAAAAAGCCCAGCAGGCRCTGTCTGGGTGTGTACAGATGAAGCAAACATGCGGGGCTGGGTGCATGGCCGGGACCCTGTGGGTGCACCTGAGCTCCTGGCCCTGCCTGCGACCCCAGCTGTGCTCTCCTGCCCTGCTGCATCAGAGCATCTGCCTCTCCCTGGCCCCTCAGCGATGAAGTTGCTCCTCATAGTCCTTCCCAGTGTCTGAGGAGTCTGGTGGTGTAAGGCAWATGGCCCCATTTCCAGGAAATGCCCTGCAGGGACACGCTGCTCCAGCTGTGGGACTGGCACAGGAGAGAGGCAGTGTGACACAATGCCTGCACTGACCCTAGTGCTCTGCTCTGTCTGGTGTGCTCTGGGCTCTCTGTGTCAAGTTTGGGGGACATTTTTGCTTCATTTGTGCTCTAAAGGACACCTGTCACAACCAGCTTTCAAGACCATTTTTACTCTGGCTCTTCCTTGGCCCACAGAGGTGAAGGCAATGCCTRGGTGGGGCAGCAGAGGAGGAAATTCTGGGAGCTGCAATGGTGTTCAAGTGGTGCATCATGGGCTCCCTGGAACAGGGTGGAAAAAAGGACCTCAATGTCCACCAGGCAGCGGCAGCATTTTTTCCTCAGGACATGCAAGGAAAGCCCAAAGCTGTGCCAAATTAAACGGGGCTGTTCTGCGTGGTGGATGCCTCCTATGCTGCTGCTTCCTCTGCAGCAAGGGCTTGACTTCCAGCTTCGTTRCCAGGTATTGACCCAAACAGGTATTGCTGTCTTTGTACACTGTCATGGACCAGCCTGGCTCTCCTGCTCCCTTCCCCAATCCTTGGGCACTGGCTGCTGTGGTCRCCAGCCAAGCTGCGGGTGACAGTGTGCCTGTGCCACCCTCATGCAGGGGACAGCGCCACAAACCACTCCCAGTGTCACACTGTCAACCTGTATGGAGAGAGAGCACRAGGGACCTGGTGTGCGTGCACGGGTGAGATTTCCCTTACAGCCGCCAGCTGCTTTCTGCTGAGGCGATTTAACCGTGTCTCCCGTAACAACGTGGCTGTGTAACGCCCACCTTCGAAAAGGTCAGGCTCGCTGCAAAAGAGATTTTTTAATTTGGGTGCTGATGGTATTGAAGGGTGGACCTGCAGTCTGGGTTTGCTTCTGGTTCTGCCTTTATGCACGAGTGTCTCCAAATCAGCTGCGTTTCTGCTGCTGGCAGCAACTAGGGTAGGAGTAATTTGCTGGGCCGGGGTGTCACTCAGCCATGAGCGGYGTGTGACAGCCGTGATCGAAAGGGACATTTATTTGCCTTTAGGATGGAGGGGACATGGCACTTCTTGTCAAATCCCATCTTTGCAAGTGTGGGCTGTGAGGCAATAAGGCAGAGGTCGTGGCAAAAGGTCAGACAAAGCAGCGCTCCGCCTCGGCGGGCGTTTGTCCAGGTGCCGCAATGGTGGGGACACGGCACGGGATAGCAGCAAGTGTGAGGAGCAGCTGGGCCACCTTGTGCAGGCTGCTCCCCCTGACAGCTCAAGTGGTTTTTCACAGGCTGTTTTGACACGTGCACACGTGATTTTACACGTTGGTGATATTTTACACGAGAGTCATTCAGAAGACCAAGGGATGCTTCAGATGTCCCTCGCTGGCTTGATGGAGCCCCACACGGATTTTTGCTGCTTTGGAGGCCCCTTTGAGAACTCGAGGTTCTCTGAAGAATAGGTGTGAGTGTGGATTTTTAAAATGGATTAAAGAAACYCTTCTGTTTAAATCTGGACTCAGGTCTGAGGTTGAGCTCTGGTGGTCAGCACAGACTAAAGCAATGCAAACTGGAAGTGACCATCAGCTGTGGGCYGTAAGGGACTCCTATGACCTACTCTGCTGCCATGAACATAAAGACAGGAGACTAAATGGATCAGGAAATCAAAGGTGAGGGATTTCCACACCCAGGGAGGGGAATTTTTCTGAGCTACAGCCTGACACCTGCCCCATCCGGGGCATCAGGATTAGGTTCTGGGTCTCATTCACACCACACCTTCTGCTGGCAATGCTGTGGCCACTCCACAAAGCTGTGGCATGCCTGCAAGCCTTCCCCTGCCCTTTCCTTCTCCAGCCCTGCCCGTGCTGCTGAAAGCTGCTCTTTTTCAGCATTCATGGAAAAACCAAACCTGCAGTTTGCAAAGACCCGCTCTGCTCCTCTTTTCCCATCAGTAAATGCACACAACCAGCACTTCGCACCATTACACCTCCTCAGAGATGCAGAAAACACATAGGTTGTTTGTTTTCACATATACCTACCTAATTGATGGGTTGAGAAAGGGGAGGCGGGAAGGGAACTTCAGCCCTATTAAACTGTTGGGAATTGCGTTCCTTAGATTAGAAGTGTTTGTATTATAAATACTGTGAGGAGCTGAGGCGGCGAGTGAGTCTGCTCTCGGCATCTGGAATAAAACCACTGGCCATGGTGGAGCCCTTTATAAACATTTGTGTTTTCCCAGATGCCAGGGATAGTTAATCCAAGCTAAACACCCGGAATTTAGTTCTGTGGACATCAAAAGTGTTGCTTCTGTGCCAGACTGGGACCTTAGGCAGCAGAGCYGAGATGTGCACACATCCCTGCCTGGTCCTGTCTTGCAGAGGAGGTGTTGGAAAGCCYCTCCCTGGGTGTAAATACCTACGATCTTTGCAGGTGGATTTTTAAATCTAGAATTGAGCTTTGCTGCTCTGATCTATTTATATGCAGCATGTGGGGCRGAAGTATATTCAGGTGAAATTTTTCGGAGACTGGAGAGATTTGTGGCTTATTTATGGCTAAGCATAAGAAAAGAAAACAAACAAAACAATAATCTCCAAAAGACACCCTGAATTTTTTTTTGTTTGGTTTTTTTTTTTTTTCACTTTATGTCTGTGCACCACACTAATGCTTAACCAGAAGCTRAAGCAGACCCAGAAAAGTGTCTGAAAAGCCACGTTCATATTTCTCAGGCAACACTGATGGGTTTCTGTTTCTGGGAGCAGGGCTGCATCCTGCAGGGTCATGACACCTGTGGAGAAAAGCACAGTTATTAGGTAAAACAGAACGAAAACGATCCCTTTCCATCTTCCTCTCATTTCGAGGGGCTGCTGTGAGATTCGAATGTGTAAAACCTCCTTTTGGAGCCTTTTCCTTTTATCCTGATGGACAGGCCTGACACAGTGTGAGCACTCCTAGGTTAAAGATTTCTCCCTGTGCTTCTCCCCAGACCCACATCCTTAATGGGGGCGTCTGCCCTGCCCCCCGCCGCCTCCAGCTCAGGCCAGACAAGCAGCCGAGGGCATTTTGGAGAGTTGTCAGGTGGATTGGGCCGTGCTAAGTGAAGTGTGCGAGGAGCAGAGAGGGGGAAAGAAAAATACCAGGGCTGTGCGCCAGTTCTTCARCCTCTGGTAGGGTGACAACCTGGCGAGGGCAGCGGAGCTAAACATGACTAAAATGGATCCTCTGGGGTGGTGACTCTCCACTTGTCATCTCCAGCACAGGGCTGAACTCAGCTGGCCGCCTGTAAAAGCTGGGGGAGCAGATGCATGGGTTGGTGATTACCTTTCCCCTTATAAAAAGGAAAAAAAACAACAAGGGAGAGCGAGAGGTCCTTTGGCAAGTTATTGCTTTTATAGCCGCACCTCTGTGCACTGAGCTGAGACAGCTTCCTCTGTGCATTCAACTGAAAACAAAGAGTGAGAAGGAGAATGAAAGAGCAGGACGCAGCCTTCCCTCAGCCGGCTCCCAGCCCTGATTCTCCCTGCCTGCCTGTATGGGGGGGTCATGCTGCCCTGGGTGTGGGGGCTGCAGGGATCACCCCAACCCGGACACTCCTGCCCATCTTCAGCAGCGCCACCAGAGTGAGGGCAAACACAAGAATGCAATAACTAAAAAAGGCTGCCCCCCACCATCAGAAAAACCCAATAAACCACCCCCCAAGACCTGCTCAGGATCACTCAGGCAGTAACTCCACCGTGCACAAACCAGTCTAAAATGGAGAGCATTGCAGAGCCACGGTCTGGTGTCGCTTAGGTAAAATGGGTGCATTATCTGCAGTAATACAGCGATCTCGCTCTTTCACCTCCACGGCTCCGCCGGCATGGAGGCGATTGCACACACAATGTGCCATCCCTCATTCCCTCCACTTTTAATTCCTCCCCCCTCCTCCCGTGAATCTATGCAATTTTCCGTTAATAAAAAAATAAGAAAGAAACTAAAGCTCTTCCTCAGAAATCTAGACATTAGCATACTCGCCCTAATACTTTAATCCCCATCATTGTTTATAATCGGGCTACACACAAGGTTACGCACAGCGCCGACTGATTTATGAATATATATATGTATATATATTTTGTTTTAATTGAAACGGCAACATTTAGGTTCCACCTTAACAGTGCACCTTAAAAGATTATCTCGGTTATTTCACAGGCACCGAGCCGGCACTAATAGTCCAAGGCAGATATTGAAAAGCAGCACAGGGCCAGGCAGATCTATTAGAAATTCCCATCCACGCGCCTCATACATATTGATTTCTGACACCAAGCAGCAGTGAAAGCCCCCGTGGGAATAATATATTTAGCAGGGTTCGCTGCGAGGAGGTCACAGAGTGCATACAGATTAGCTACAGAGGACCAAGGCACTAGTGTTGGAGCCAAATGCTAGATTTTATATCATTTTAATCTGAACTTTTATAATCCTTTTAGTTCTTCTTTCTCTGGATGGCAGAGGAAAGGCTCCTCCGCATGTATCATGCATCTTTTTTTCTTTTCCTTCTTTATTCCTCCTATAAATGTGCAAATGCTGTTGTAATGGGGAGGAATGTACCCTTAGCATTAGCAGAGATAGGCACAAACAGATTTGGGGTTTATATATAGGTATGTGTGCATGTGTAAATATACATTTATATATACGTGTGTATATAGATATCTATATGTGCCTGCTTGTGGATAATAATGGTCATTTTGGATGGAGACATCTTTATTTGAAGGTTTCCTTCAATGGGGGTGGTGGGAGGGGATCTCAATAAATCTCAGGCTCCAGTTTTAATGTGCAGAAATAAAGAACCGCTCCAAGACCTTCTTTTCTTTTATATTTATCCCAGAGCTTAATTGAGCAGAAGCCACATTTACGCTGTTGARCCTCAGAAAGCARCAGCAGCAACAACAACAAAAATACCTAAACAGTTTTAATTACCTTTCTGCCTGTGCTGAGGGGGAGGAGGCGCCTGCTGGCCGTGTAGGAGGGTGTTGTGGCTGGCTGAGGCWGTGGGGTCGGGGGGCTGGAGGGGTGCCAGCATTGCGGAGGGAAAGGTTAGAGTTGACACACTTTGACACGAGAGTGAAATGCGTTCCGACAACAAAGAAAACAGGAGATTGCAGCTAAACAGACACAAAAGCTCACGGGCATCTTGCAGGAGAGAGAAACACTCTGATTCCAGGTTTGGGGTTTTTCTGTTGGTTTTTTTTTTTTTTTTTTTTTTTTTTTTTTGGGGTTTTTTTGGTTTTTTTTTTTTTTTTTTAAAGAAAAGTTCTCAATTCTTCCCAATAAACAGTCAATATGCCCATTCTGATCAACCTCACCTGTCTCTGGCAGGGAAGTCATTCCTAAAAGTTGCATGACATGCAGATCACTGCTTTCAGTGTCCCCTCTCCTGGCATGGGACAATGAGAGTCACCCACCCACCCAGACCCCAGCCTGCCAGTTCTGGGTGCTTCAGGATGGGCGTGGGTCACTTCCTGCCTGGGAGGCAAAAATAATTCGAGTCTTCTTTTCTGATTTGCAGAATGAAAGGGAAGAGYAGCTTTTGACAATTCTTTTGTCCCGCAAGTCATTGAGATGTCCTCCTTGGGCTAGGAAAGGCTGTGAGAACTGTCCAAGGGACATGAACTGTCATTTTTTTCACTTTTCAGCTCTCTGAATGATGGTTTCCCTGCCAGAGGTGCTGCCTATACCTCAGACAACAAAGCAGTGGTCAAGTTGTCATGAGAGAGGAAACCCATAAGCCTGCAACAGGTTCTGGGGAAGAAGTTTGGTGGAAATGAGAGGAGAAAACTGGCTCACCATGCTTTAGGATGGGGTCCCTGCTGTCCTTGACCATGCTGAGGCAGGGTGGGGTGGCCCTGGGTGGCCCCAGCTCTCCGTTACCTGTGCTGTGCTGCTGTTAATGCACCTGTCTGTTTTAAAGGTGAGCCTTAAAAAAAACACACCCGTGGTCAGCTCTGTGGAAGGCTGTCTGCTTAATCATCAGGTTCTAAACCCGGGGCTGCTTTCCCAAGGCTCTGGATAATGTGTCACATCACCATTGCTCTGTGATCCCAGACCAATGCATCRTAGGGGATATGGGGCACACATTCCAACCCACGCACGTCACGGGCTGCTGGTGGTGGCCACTTGCAGTTCAGCACCTTCTTGTGAGAGCTTCAGGGGCATTCATAATTGCTTTGCTGTGGCTCCTGTAAAACACTGAGGTCCTGTACAGAAAAGAGGTCTCCTCGAAACATTCAGCCTCCTGTTCCATGAAACTCAGCATTTCCCATGGCTTGTGCTTGGYTGAGCCAAGTGCTGGCATTTTGCAGAAGAGTTTGGTGGGAACTGTCTGTGTCCAGCCCAGTCCTTTGACATTTGAAAAATGYTGGGTCCTTGTTACATCTGCACTGCTGGTGAGGTTATTCAGTTGAGCAGCTGCCTGGAGCCAAGTCCCACCCACAAATTCTTTGTCTCAGTGGGAACTCAGGGCTTGGGCACAATGCAGGTGTTGCCAAGGACCTCACTCTTCAAATAAACTATTTACAAACCCGTTACTGTTTTTGTCGAGTTAAAAGATTGGGGTTTATCCTCTGCTGTTCACTACCGGATACTTTAAATAAAATTATGTTAAATTAAGTTAAATTATAAGGGAAAAAACCTCATATTTGGTGACCTTAAAAGTACAGGGGAGTGAGTGCCTGATGCAAAGCTGTTTAGGAACAGCGACCTTACAGCAACAAAAGCTTGATCAGTATCAAAAATGACACTGAACAGAAAAACATATTTTCGGTTTATATGCCACCTCAAGGTCCTGGCTGCACTGTTTGGTTCACCCAGGATTCCAGTCCAACACTCACTGCTCAATCAAGATTGCTACTGAAAGATTGGGACCTGTTCCCCCTCAGATTCTGATTTTTTTTCTTTGTTCATATTTGAAGATCTCCATCTCAGTGGCAAACAGACCCAAAATATTGAGGTGAGGTCACTGCTGGACCTTGGCCATTCTCTTCCACATAATTTCCCTGTTTCCCTCTGTGTCTGGAGGAAATGGCTTTGCTCCTACGCTGTGGCTGACAGACTCCATGCTTTATCCTCATGCCTTGCTGGTCCCCTGGAGTGCTCTGGGTGCTCCTCAACAAGAACCACGTGAATCCTTGAGGGTGGCAGCTGTCTCATCTCCTGCAAGCTTTCTGCCCCTCTGATGGCACAATTCCTCTGCAATACTTCCCTGAGGCTGCTCTTGAACTATCAGCACCCCTGGAGGGGTGCTTCAGGAATGCYGGTGGAAGGTAAAGCCTGATAGCGATGGGTATGGTTGGGAAGCTCCTGCTGCTGTATCTGGGAATGGGTCCTTGTCAGTGATGAGAAAATCTGCATTCAGACCCATTATCAATCCGTTATCAGATGCTGTTTGGGAATTGAAGCCTGATGAGGAAAACAGTGCGTGAGCTGTGTGAGCTGTGTGAGCTGTGTGAGCTGTGTGAGCTGTGAAGCTGGGAAGTTGCTCTCCACAGAGTCTTCTTCCTTGACACATCCCTGGAGTTCCTGATCTCACTCGTGACAGCAGTACCAGCAGACTGGCCAGCAGCAGGACCGGGGCCCTTCCCAGGGTCTGCACCAGCTGCCTGCAGTTGTTGAGGGCCATTTCTGGCATTGCAGGAGCTCTTGGCACATGGGACACCTTGGGATGGACGTCTGTCCTCCCTCCCTCCCTGCCAGGCCCTTTTGGGGCTGTGCTGGCCGGTGCCTCACTGTGAACCCASATGTGCCAACAGCCGAGAGGTGACTCCAAAACCCAGCTTTTTGATGCTGTTGTGCTTGGGGTGTGTCCACAGGCTGCAATGCGTCTCTTTTTCCTCTCTCCTGTTCTCTCCTCCTTCCCCCCAGCTGTCAGAACCCAGAGGTCTGTGGGCTGTGCTGAGTGATGGATGGTTACGGGTGACACACCAGGATGTACCCAGGCCCTGATGACACAAAACAGGGACCAGATGTGCCCTTTGGAGAGCAAGGCCAAGAAAAATGGCAATAATTGGGAGATGCAAACTAACCTTTTGCTCTCAGAGGTCTTGTTCCAGTGAGGCAAGGATTCATAAATCCTTCTTTGTCTTTTCTGATGTGGTGGGAGTTTGATGGCTGCTTCCTTAGACCAATTCTTTAATGATTGGTTTCAACTGGGATGGACAAAATTTCTCCCACACTTGCGCCGAGGCAACATTTATTTCCTGTCCAGTGCTGTAACTSATCTCAGACACAAGARGCCTAAGCTTTTCTGRCATAAAGGTAGGATCTCTTGASCACCACATTCCTGAAAGATGCTTTYAATTGTTGGGGATAACCTGTATTATCTAACAAAACCAGTCAGGTCACAGCTCAGGTCTTTGAGGAGCTGCATGTTTTTTGTTGGAGTTTTGTGWGGTTTGGGAGTTTTAGTTTTGTATTTTTAATTTTCATAGTGCAGAATACTCTTTGTATCATTGACAATTAAAGAAAATATTTTATTTTTCTAAGTAGTCTCCACTTGCAATTCCTCCCCCTTGGAGAGGGAGTCCCCAGCAAATACTGTCAAAATCCCTCAAACTGATTTTGAATTTCAAATTCTTAGGGTAATGTAGAGATGTTCCTTCTTAATGCAGCCSTGGTTTTTGTGCTGAGGAGAGCAGGCAGTGGGGCAGACAGGGCTGTGGAAATCCCTGCTCCTCAGACCTGGCTTGGGAAGGGATGYGCCACGGCTGGATTCACATCTGGCTTGCACTTGAAAGACTGCACACACGCCAGCTTCCTGCTGTTTATACAGCTGAGTTTTAACACACTGAGTTTGTTCTGGGCTTTTGTCTCATCATGTGGTAAAAAGCTGCAGCTCGGTGGTATTTCTYTTGGCAAGCCACCTCGCAGGCTGGGATATTTGAAAACGAGCAGCGTCGGTGCTGGGGGCATACCCTGTCCACATGGGCATCCCACCCCTTCTGGTATCAAAGCACCAGCTTGTTTTATACCCACGTTTTAATATTTGTTATACATTTATATACAACCATACATTTATATACATCCATATATGAATGTTCCAAGAGAGGACAAGGAAACATCTAATTCTGACCCAGATATGTTCCACAGATATCTTAGTTCTCATGATGACCAGGCAAGGGTGGCCACTGTTAAATGARGTGGTAAAGCCAGCAACAGGTGATGCCAAGAATTCAAAGGCACTCCATATCTTTCTTATTTTCCCTCCAGCTTTTCCCATGTAATCACCAGTGAATATTTTTTAGGTTGACAGTGTTCATCTCAGCAACAAGGAGATCAAATTTAGGGTGGAAGAAGAAGACAGCAGGACATTTTACACAAGGCTGGATCTGAGGGAGCTCACAGAAAAAGTCATTTAGCTGTTGGCAATTTTATTTTTTTRGAACTGGAGGCAACAGGGGAGGTTTCTGAAGCCTGGGAGAGGATAACAGGAATGTCCATCTTTGGAAAAAGGCAAAGCAAGGGGACCAAGGAGCTGTAGACCAGTCAGCCTACTTAGTGTGTGGAAAAATGCTGGAAGAAATAATCAAGCAAATTATTTATGAGCCTCTAGAATATAGCATGGAGATAAGTAACAGCCAACAGGGATTTGTCAAGAACAAATCATGTCAAACTCACCTTATTTCCTCCTATGACAGGGAAATAAGCCATGTGGAGAGGCAATGAATATCATATATCTTCACTCAGCAAGGCTTCTGATGCTGTCTCAAGCCTCTCCTGTAAATGCCACAGGGATGCAGACCATGGAGTGCGAAAAAACTGCTGACAATGAACCATCACCTCTGTGCCCCATCCCTGTGGTGGGATGCATGGAAATAGGGACAGCTGGAGAAAAGGTGAGGTGCTTCAATAAGGACARCTGCAAAGGACTAGTTTTAGGTAGGAGTAAATGGTGCCCATCCCTGSTCAGGAACCCTTAGCAAAACAGCAAAATCAATGGAACTGCTGGGGTTGGAGAGCATCCCAAGCTGAACACAAAGCACAGCTGTGGAACAGCAGATGACTCACTGGGTGAAACAAGGGGTGAATCTCAGGTGAGAGAGACTTTCTGCACCACCCAGTGCTAGCAAGGGCTCAGCTGGCATTGCCTGCCCCAGTTTGAGTACCGTTGTTGGGGAAAAATACGGATTAATTGGCAAGAGTTCACCTGAGAGCACTGATGGTGGTGTGTGGTGTGGGGAGCCTGTCCTGCACAGGAGGGTGGAAAAAGCAGGATTTATTTAGACTGAGGATCGCCAAATGGTAGGTGCAGGAAGGTGAGGGCAGGGACCAGGAGCTCAGGCTGCATAGCAGGGAAGCACCAGGAGGCAGAAAATGGGTGAGATTGGTGTAAAGGTGCAAAGCACTGGGGAGAAAGAATGTGGCCTGGGGGGTGGTGGGTTTGCCACTGCAGGGAAAAGTTTGGGCTCAGCTGATCCCAGCAGTGAGCAGACAGGGTGGTCCCTCTGGTTCCTTCCAGCCCTCGTTTTAGAGTGGGGGAATTAGGGAGGGGGCGTGGTTTTGTTTTTCTGGGCTTTGTGCCCGCACGGGGATGCTCTCCTGAAATCAGAGCAGGCTACTGCTGCCTCGTCAGCATTCGGGATACTCGCCGAAACGAGACCTGCCTTAATCAGCACGACGGGGACGTAATTAATTATTCTCAGCACCTTCTCAATGGAAATGTTCGAAAGGAGGGCTAAGCTGTCCCCGCTGCCCCCCCTGTAATCCTGTGCCACGGCTGGCTTTATTGGCTCTGAGGGGAAAAGAGGCACATTTGCTTTCCCGCTGATACGGCGTTAAGCATGCTCACTTCACAGGCGCGTGCAGATGAAAGTGTAATTGCATGGAAGGTGAATTGATTGCAATTAACCCTGGGACTTGGCCTCGGGCTGGGGTGTCCCACCTTCCTCCCTGGGAAAGTGCCATCAGGGGCATGGAGCGCGGCTGATGAATACGGATATCGTGGCACATGCGTCACAGGTGAAAGTACATAAATCACCCAGGAAAACACGTATTACACCGAAATGATCAAATTATAAATGAAGCACATAAATCATGAGATTACACCGTTGGATTGTATCGGGGGCCATAAATTATACAGTGAAGCCCGAGGTTCACCGAGAGGTTCACGGAATAATGAAATGGGACTCATATAACTTAAGGAAAATGCTGTTATCTCCATCAAATGGAAACGCAAATATCCAGCCCGACCTCCACGTATTTTAACAACATCTTCTATCGGAAAGGCTCACAACAATCGGGCCAGTTAAGCACAATAAGCCCCAAGGAAGCTTCCCCCGCCGAAGCAAACAACGATTACACATTWAAAAGCACGTTCGAAAGATAAGTTTGTAAGGAAGATAAAAAGTCTCCAGCAGGGCTGATAGTTGAACGGCGAAGCTGCTCTGAAGGTTGGTGACACGTGAGCAAGCTGAAAAAGCTTAACTGCTAAGTGCGAAAAGTAGGAAGAGTTATTCTGTGAGCAGYCGCTTGATTTCCTATTGATGGAGAGCGCGGGGTGCTGGGGATGGTGGGATGCTCAGGATGGTGGCTGGAAATGGGATCAGCAAGGCACTGCCTGGCAGCTGCAGCAAGGCAATTAAAAGTTAACATGAAAAAAAATTCTAATCGATATGCTCTACAATTGGAAACCAATGGTGGTCAGGGGAAGAAAGGGGAAAGGGATATTGAGTGCAGACATTTCATACCTGATCTTCTGCCGCTTTTTGCTTTGATTGGTCTATTTTTCCTTCCTGGCTCTCTCCAAAAAGCCATTTGCTTTTTTTGCCCCCACCCCTAGGTTGGTTGTTCAAACAGATACAGTTCAGCAGAGGACAGGCCTGTCCAATAAGATAGAAACTCCTCATTTATGTGTTTTTTCAAGATACAACTTTGGTGTTAATCAAGGCAGCCGTCATGAAAGAGTCTGGCTGTCCTTTGGCTGCTGCTGGCATCCCATGTAACAGAACGAGTCAGGGTGTTGGGATTTTTTTCCCAGTCGGTCAGTGTGTCAGTGATGTCAGTGCTATAGCATGACTCTGGGATTTACATCCRTTCCCAGCATTGCTGAGCTGGGGTTATGGGTGGCGCCTGCATACCCGGGGATTCCTTAGTCGTAAACAAAGTGTTTGACCTGCTTCATTCCTCAGGGCAAGTGGGAGCTGGAGCCAACTGAATTTATGTACTGGGAATGGCTGKTTTATGGCTGACCCTGGAGGGGCACTTACTCAACCTGCTTCTGGCTGAAGATGCTAATAAGGATGCAGAAGATGTCTCAGGTGGGCAGCAAAACTAACATTTAAGGGAGAATGCCTAAAAT
Organism: Malurus melanocephalus; assembly: GCF_030028575.1. Taxonomy (NCBI): domain Eukaryota; kingdom Metazoa; phylum Chordata; class Aves; order Passeriformes; family Maluridae; genus Malurus; species Malurus melanocephalus. Next base: position 443,648 of record NW_026623626.1, read on the forward strand.
GTTTTGTAGTACATAGRCATAATTTTTAATTAGCAGGCACACCAGATAAAGTATCCACTAATACTCGGTGGTAAAATCCATCTTCAGTAGCAAAACTGTCTTCAGCTCGGATGCTCAGGTCCTGTAAGAGAGGGCTCCACACTAATTTATTTTTCAGTGAGCTTGGGATGGAAACCTGGGTTCGTATGATGGGAAAATAAATACACTTTYGAAGAAAAAATGGGGTTTGGGCTGCTAATCCCTGGGAGGGGGAGGGCCATGCTCAGCCTCCTAACCAAAATAAGTTGGTTAAAAATAAATAAATGCKTGAGCCTGCTCGGTGTGAGCATAATCATTTTACTATATGATCTATGCGTTTCATTAGTTGAGGTACGCATTTCGCCATAACAAATGTGCTTCAGCAAATGATCTATGCGTTTCTTTCTGGGATGTATGCGTTTCACCGGCAAAGGTATGTGTTCATCAGCAATGAGTAATGCTCCTGACGGCGCTGCATTATATTGCTCGGCTGGTATCGGCTCCGCGCATCCATCCCCCCGTGGCTGCCGATTCACCCCGAGCGGGCTCTGTCCCCTCCTGGGTGGCGGTGCTGCCCGGCACCCGGCGACATGGAGCGGAGGAGGGGACAGGGAGGGTCTGTGTGTCATGCCCGCCTGCTGGGCACGCGTTAGAGGTGAGAAAAGCAGGGGAGGCTGTCGGTGTGGGMGGGCCAGGCTGTGGCAGCACACGCGAGGGATGAGCCTGTTGGGAATGCAGCGGGGGACGCAGCTGGAGGTTTGCCCACTCGCTCAAGTTCTCAGCCGTCCTTTCGTGATTCCATTTGCTTCCCAAGCTCGCCCAATGCAGTAACATCCCCTTGAGGTTTCAGTGGGCCAGGCCCCGATGGAGTCCCTGCAGAGGCATCCCCATCACCGCTCCAAATTTTGAATTTCCTTCTTRTCTTCCTTGGCATTGCCACTCCGTTTTGGAAATTGCCTGTGCCAGCACCTGAGGCGACTGAAGCTACATGAACAATTGAGAAAAGGTTTTCTAACTGCTTGATAATCAGTCCCCTCCCCCAGCAAGGCTCCTTGCCCATTACAGCATTGTTATTCACTCGTAATGACATCGCTTATTACCGCAGAATACATATTAGTCTTGGCCATGGGACTAATGATTTGTATCTGAGCCTTCATTTTAAAATCACTTTTCATCAATACATCCATTTTTATAGATACAGCTTTATATAATTCATTACACATATTTCCCTTTACTGACCTATTTTGCTGTACCCTGCATCTATCACTGTGGATGCTATTCTGCTCTTCCGAAAAAATCCTGCCTTTTCTACATTTCTCTTCATTAATATGCTCAGGAGCTGTGGTCACATGTATTTTTGTATTATCTTATAGTTTCCTCCCCTCTGTCTGAACAAAAATGTTGATTCTGAAAAGGGCTGTAAAATCTGAATGAATCTGAATTAATTAGGAGCTCTATTGATGTTACATAATGCCCATTTCGGCTTACCCGGTATATATTTTCTGATTAGTTCCACTCGCTTTCTCTTTCTCTCTTTCTCAAAAAAAAAAAAAAAAATCTAAACATTTTCATAGCGTGTCATTTGGTGGAAGCAGTTTTAAAGGAAACCATTTCTGATGGAACTAGTTCAGTGCTGAAATAGGGCTGAGTGTAGCTCACGCTCCAAACTGGGTCAGCCAGGAACATTGGAGACCATTAGGAGACCTGAAGTATCTGTTTTCCACGAGRGAATAAATATTTTGGGTCAGGTCCTCAGCAAGTATAAGTTGGAACGGGTCACGGATTTATAAGCAGCTCTGGCTGAATGTTGTTATATGCACCTCTCGGTAATGCGCCAGTCACCGAGCAACAGGATCATCATTAAGGGCCTCGTTAAGAGAGGATAATGATTGTCCCTTTTCCCTGTGAGTTGGAGAAGTGCTAATGTCATGGATGAGCCGGGTGCTCTGGATGCTTTCATCACCCCTCGGTGCCTGTGTTGGTTCAGTGCCTGCAGGCTCTGGAGGAAAGACTCTGGTGCGCTGGGATCCGTGTGTGCTCCTSAAGGACCCAGACTGGGAGTCCTCCAGGGATTCCAGGGGGATTGGGAACGTGCCCCAGGGCTGGAGCAATGAGCTTGGAGCCACACTGGGGGTCCCACAGGCTGTCCCATCACTTTTGTCCAGCAGCTGATGCAGATGCAGCTGCCCCAGCAGGAATTTCTCCATGCTCTGCAGGTTTGTGCCGGTTCCCCTGATGGAGTGAATCCAGCTGGAGCAGAGCAGGGTCCCTGCAGGCAAAGCTCAGGTCCCACTCCTGCCTTCCAGCAGGGCTTGTGCTACCCTTTCTCTGTCCCTGTGTAATTTCTGATTGGTGCCTGAGGGTAGGACATGGCCATGGGTGTCCATGCMACAGCTTTGGGCCATGGCTGCAGAGCTCATTTTGGGCTGTGAGGGGAGAGAGAGCTGGAGGTGCTGCTGTTGATGGACATGGCAGTGATGGACACACAGCAGGACRCTGCTGGTCTGCAGCACCCATCTTTCCTCTTGAAAAAATGGTGCAAAATGCTTTTGCCTCCTCCCCAACACCACAACTCCTCCCTTACCTCCTTCTTCAGCTTTTTTCTCCATCCTGTTTTATTCTGGGCTTGTGGGGCACGTCAGGATACCTGCCAAATATTTGCTGAATCAAGATTATGATTTGTCTGTGATTCTCCGTACTCATTTGCTGACTATAAATTTTTGCATAGACYCTGGGACATACTTTTTTAATTTGCTGCGAATTGCTGTATCCTTTTCAGATGTTTTTGCTACCGTAGCATTATGGTTATGAAATGAAGTTCAAAGAACACTGGTGGGAAGAAGATAGACGGAAGCATTACTTTGGCTTGTAAAATAAGGTGGGGGGAARAAATCAGATTATACAGACAACCACAAATCTTAAATTACTCTGATGTTTTGGTCATCATCTGCAACCCCAGTGGGGAGATAAATCAATTTTCGGCAGCTGCAGACAGCAATTTGACTCAGGGCCAGAACAGCTTGGCTGGAGAGACACAGTAAAATTTGGGGGGCTGCTATCACAGGAGGTTTCCTGAAGGTGTGGAGGGATGGGGGAAGGACAGGGAGGAAATGAATCCATAAAACAATATTCCAGCTTAGCCTGTCATTTTCATGAATTCAAACATATATGCAGAGCCTGACATTTGCAAACTTGATGTGCTCCTGCCTGTTTCCAATCTCTAAAATAAACACAGCATGAAGGAGGCTGTAGTTGTCCGAATCYACTTTGTTTGTTGCAGTCAGCTACTTTTTATTAGCACATGATTTAACGTGCATGGCAGGAGCAAAACTATTAATTTTATATTCKTTTAATCTCAAATGGAAGCTAAACTTGGTTTTCTAAAATGCTAAAACCAGTTGTGGTCTGATACAAGATTCTTGAAGGCTGTAATGTTGGTAYCTTGTCAGGGTAGAAAATCTTTGGTAATGGTGTCCCAGATTGTCAAGCTAAAGTATTCGTAATGAGAATTTATTTYCCTTTTTAAACCACGGGAAAAATACTGTGTAAACTATAGCTCAACTGGCTCTTGCTGCAGTTTCTTTTTTACCTTGTATGCRGTTAATTTCAGAATATATCCTCAGTGATTCTCAAAATAGCCTGAATTATTAGTGTGCTGCTCTTATCTTTGTTTCTTTGAATCTACAAGGAAATTGCCTCAAATGGCCAATGATTATCTAATATTTGTCACAGGCCATCTTTCCTGCAAATCCATTTTTCCGTGTGTGATAATCACACCCAGTCACAGACCCGCAGCCCCAGGTCTCACCACATCCATGCGATGGGTGACATTCTCATGCCAAACAATTGCAGAGTACTGTGGGTGCCAAATATATTCCTGACTTTAAATGATGTTTTCCCCCTTGTTGCACCTGTAATCTGTGCTTTCCCTGCCATAACTCAGTGCTTGGAGTGGCCAATGACAGCTGACAATGCATTTTAATACATCTACCAGATCTACCATAAGATGCTTCCTGCTTCCTATTCCTTCCCCCACATCAAACAGAAGGCAGGCAAAGGTAGAGCTGCGTTTTTTTTTTGTCTGTTTGTTTGTTTTTTTTTGTTTTTTAAATCTCAGGATCAGTGACACAATATCAGGTGTTGGTGGGGTTAAGGCAGAAAATCATTGTGAGAATTCGTTTTTTGTGGAAATGTCCATGAAGCTTCTTTTCTGATACTCCAGGCATTCCCAGTGGGTTGAGGTCTCTCAGCAGAATTTTGGAGTTTGAACCCTGTAAAACACAAACCAAGTGAAAATCTTGGAAATGGCCTCAGCTGTGTGGCAGTTTCCATGTGGTATTTTTGAAACACAAGTACAGGCTGACCTTCCTGTACTTCAGTCATTCGGGGATGAGTGGATGGAGAAAGAGAGAGCAAGAGAGCAGCAATATTCACCAGTCAAATCAACCATTTCCCTGCCGATATCACTGGTTTCTCTATTTTCTTTTGCACTTAATATTATGGAAAATATGAGGTATTTCAGACCTCCTTTGTGAACTACTCTAATACATCATTTATAAGGACTGCTTAGTAAAACTTTATTGATTGCACCTCAGATTTTGATAGACTAATATCAAAGCTGAAAACCGTGATTTATGAAAATTTTTGAGCAGTAAGTAATAGTAATAGGATGGAGGAGGTGGGGTGTGGGAGCAAGTCCACAGAGGAGTGAAAAAATCCCTATTTTTTTCCCGAGTCAAGAGTATGTAGGAAAAACATGTAGTTGTGATCTTTTCCAGTAGCAGAGATTTGTCAGAGATTTGACAAACGCACATCCAGGACTGTTACAGATGCTGGCATGGGCTTCTCCACTTTTGAAAAAAATTCCATGTGCAAAACTCTCCACTTGCTGCCACAGCACAACAGTGTCTGAACAAGGAAGCACCTGAAAGGGGAAACTGTGCCCCTCTGAACCCCAGAGAGGGGTCCTGTTGGGAAAATAATCTGTACCCTCTCCTGCTAGCTTGCTGGATGGCTTCCCAAAGGAAAGAATGCCGGCAGATCACATATGTTTGGGGGCAAATGTCTGGAAATAAGTCATCCTGACACAGAGTATTCCAGAAACTCAGGTTTTCTGGAGGGCACTGGTGATTCCAGAGGGCTGAAGTGGGGGAGCTAAAGGGCTTCAGAGAGCAGCAGCTACGTCTTCACAGCTTAAGTTTCACCATTATCCTAATTATCATCACTAAGGGATTACTCAAGCGAAACTTTATTATTATTATCATCATCATCATCATTAATTTTGAGACAGGAATTGTAGACATTACGTGTGTGTACCCCACAATTAGGATTTKTACAAGATTTAAGCCCTCATCAAGAGGACAAAACAGAAAAATTGACTGGGTTGCTAATCTGTAAAGCCTTTGGGACCCTCGTGCCAGAAGTTCTCTTGCAAGTGATAACCAAGAGACTTCAATTTCACAGACCTTTCCAACAGCAGAAAAAAATTCCAACAACCCACAGAGTCTGGTCAAACCCTTAAGGCTGCATATTCATGCCAGCACAGGAGAGCCTTATAACTCCCCACTTGGTGTCTGAAATACTCCTTGGAGCGTGGAGCTGCTCCAAAAGCATGTGGTTACGTCACAGTAATCAAGTACAATCAAATCCAAGCTTCCACCTGCAATTTGCAACTGCATTTGGATGGGTTTTGTATAAGCAATTGTGTCATACCAGTAACGTGGGCTGATTAGTGCGGGSAACAACACGATGCTCCGTTAGCCTTACGGCACAGTTGCTGCCTGGGTTTGCTCCAAGAAGAACCCCACATAATTAACATGACTCTCACCCTTTCACTTTTAACATGYTTCCTAATTAAGCTCTCCAGGATTTGAACTTCACTATCTGGCTGCAGTGGCTGGAAAATGATTTATCCCCCGATGATGGTCACTAGCGCCAAGCTCGCTGTCAGGAAAGCACGCTGAAGCATTTAACTCTATGAATTATTTCATTCCTTCTCCTCTCCTGTTAAAGTAGGCAGGTCTGGTGCAAAACCTTGCATTTCAAGCCAGCTCGTCAATGTGCAGATGTATCCATAGGCCATCTCTTGCCTGTTTGTGTATAATGGACATATATGCATAAGGAACGATAAGGGTGCATATAAAAAGCCTTTGACCTGTAATTAGCCTATCTTACTTTTTTTTTTTTTTTTAAAAAAAAAGTCTTTATGTCACTCCATTTGCAGATTAATTAAACCTAATAGATGTAATGAAACGCAAAGGGAGCCGATCGCTTTGTAGAGATTTAATATTGATTTGTACGCTAAACCGGCTTTAGTGGATTTTAAACAATTATTGCCAATAGATAAATTTCTGCAATAACTCTTTTATGTAGAAACAGGTCCAGTTGAGRTACAAAGTCTACCCATGCATATAGGTAATATCTAAGTCCCCCACCCCCATTTGTATTTGCACAGCACCTCCAGCTCCTTAGCCGAAAGGTGCTGTTTACACAATACTATTTTAATTTCACATGACAAATGTGCTACCATGAAGCTAAACATTCATCATTACCCGGGCGCGCTTTCCCCCTCTGTGGGGAGAAGCAGTGTCAACTACTGGCACAGGCTCTCCGCAGATAACAGCGGCTGGGGAATAGCAGTCGTGTACCAGAGGAATCCCATTCCTGAAAAAAAAATTCACTGTGGATGTGCCCGGGGGCCAGAGGGACCTCGGGTACCGCGGCTCCTGAATTGGGCTGGGATTCTGCCTTCCAAAGCCGCGAATCCCTGACTGGTTCAAATCTCAGCAGAGTGGGCTGCAAGGGCAGGCAGCCCCGCCTGCCTTCATCCATCGCGGTGCCAAAATGGGAAGGACGTGGAGCCGGCAATGATGATGAGAGCTCACATGAATCCCCCGGGCCTGCAAGCAGGGTTTCCTAATTGTCAGCTGTGCTGCGCCAGGCTTGTTTAAAATAATTAGAGTGCAGCGGCTTAAACAGACCGGGGAGGGTCTGGGTGGGCTTTTTTTTTTTTTTTTAAATCCCTCCATATGGGTTTTTATCAGTTGCTATCAGCTCCCTGCTCATTTCTGACACCATCACTCTGCCAGGCAGGGGGATGGGGAGGGGGGAGGGGGAAGCAAGGTATTATATTTTAAGTACACGAACGCAGTCAGAAAGAAAGAGGACGAGCCAGCCCCAATGTATGCGATGGATGGAAACAATACAGCCAGCACACCCAAACTATATTATTAAAAAAAAAAAAAAAGGAGGGGGGGAGAGAAGAAAAATCTGTTTGCTCCCCTTCCTCCTCTCTTTCCTCCAAGAGGGCTAGCTGAAATCTTTCTTAATTACCGCTTATTTCAATGACAGAATTGTAATTTATCATTTAGTTGTAATTTGACATATGTTCACACCTTTGCCATTTCCAATTTCCTCCTTCACTCTAATTGTCTGCCTGGCTCGCCTGTCACGCTCGCCTCCTGGGATTAATTCGAGCTGTCTGTCTGCAGCGGGCTGGCGGCGCGCTCGGGGCTGGCGGCGCGGTGACAGTGTCACTGCCGCGCACCGTTTAGCCAAGGCATTACCCGCCCGTCACGCTGCCGCCCCGCCTCAGCCCCCGGTGTTTATTGTTTAGCCCGCTTTTTGCATTTCTGACTTTTCGGGGTTTTATTAGGCTCTAATTACGCTCCCCGGCTGTCAGCTGAAAGGAGAGGGAACCTTGCCGTAATTAGGGGGAGGGGGCCCCGGCGGCGGGGATGCGGGAGCCGGTAGATGTCTCTCGCTCTGCCTCGAAAATGCACACCGGCTCTAAATGCTCTGCCTTCATTTTCCTCAGCGGCTGTTTGTGCTCCTCTGCCTCGCTGGCATGGCCTCCACAGAGCAATTGCAGCCTCCTTCCCCGGCTTTTTGGCCTCCCCGACCCTGCTCTTCCTCTTTAACACAGTTCATTCAGCTTCGACATCCTCTTAAAACAACCTTTCCGTGGCCAGGTCCTGCWCCACCCTCCTGCAACTCCACGCGCCGGGGATGGATTTGGCGCAGGGTGTGTTTGCTCKCCGAGGATGGTAAATAGCAGGGAGAGCCCTGTGTGCCCAACATGAGTGTACACCGTGGCTAACGATTAACCTGCCAGAAGTTGCCTTGGCCACCAAGGAGGTGCGTGGGCTCCTTTACCCATGGCTGGTCCTGCTGTGTTTGTGCTGACCTGGTCTTGTCCGTGGAAATCTGTAACGTGTGAGGCGGCTGCTGCTGGACTGCAGAGACTGCTTGTTTCCATCAAAAAAGAGAGAGRTTTCACCAGCGTTGCAAAGTAACGCCTACAATTAGGTTCTCAGCCACTCTTTTAATGGGCAACAGCCGAATTCACACCATGACTCGTTACCTGGCCCCTCTCTCTTTGTCCCACCTCGATCTCTCCCAGAGGCTGTCCTGTGCAACCCCAAAGCACATATGGATGCCATATGCATCCATATACAGATGCCATATGCWTCTTGCTCTGGCAGAGTATCYGACACAGCRGCAGCACCCATGGGGGMCCACCCTCAGAGCTCCTCTTATGGRTAAGGATGGCTGGAGAAAGCTGTTCAGTGTAGCTGCTGCTGCTATTCCTTTAATATTATTTCTTTCAGCCTTTGCCTGAAAGGATAGGAAACATCCATTCTTTTCCCAGTTTTCCTAGGAGATTTTTGCACAAGCATGGGTCTGTTTTTGCAGATGTTTCACAAAAGTGGTCCAGYCCCAGCCACAAAAATGGAACTTTTTTCCCCAAAAGAAAAACTTGGCTAACTAGCTGAGCAGATACTCGGAACAGTTTGAAGACAGAAAGCATCCTCATTCTCTTGCTTGGTAATCATCATATCCTACTGTGTGCCCTCCCCCCCCAAATTCCCCATGTTGGTGTTGTGGTTTAACCCTCGCTGGCAACTAAACCCCATACATCTGCTCACTCACTGCCAATCCATGCTGGGATCAGGGAGAGAATTGGAAGGGTAAAAGTGAGAGAATTCATGGGCTGGGATAAAGACCATTTAATAGGGAAAGTTGCTCGTGCAAGGAAGGCAAAACAAGGAACTCAACTACCACTTCCCTCAGGAAGTTCAGTCATYCCCAGGAAAGCAGGGCTCCAWCACATGTAATGGTTACTTGGGTAGACAAAAGTCATCACTCCAAATGTCCCATCTCCACTCCTTTCCTCKGCTTTATGTGCTAACAGTGAAGCCATCTGGTGTGGGATCTCCCTTGGGTCAGTTGGGGTCAGCTGTCCCAGCCGTGTCCCCTCCCAGCTCCTTGTGCACCCCCAGCCTCCCCTCTGGTGGGATGGAGTGAGGAGCAGAAAAGGGATTAACTCAGTTCAAGCTCTGCTCAGGAATAACAAAAACATTCCCGTGCTACCAACACTGTTTCCAGTTACCCAAAATGCAGCCCCATACCAGCTACTGTGAAGAAAACTAACTCCCAGCAAAAAGCAGTACACCATCYACAGTTTGCTCCACATTTCTTTCTCCTCCACAGGCTACCCAAGTAAAGATACATAAATCAAGGAAAAGAGATAAACTACCTATTCCAGCTGTTAGGTGAAGCCTGAAAATGCTGAACAAAATGGTTTCAGACAGAAAAAGTCACATATTTATTAATTTATTCATTTTCCRATGATTTTAAATGTCCCATCCATCRGAATCTGCATGAAAGAGAAACCCACAGAAGCAAGAGTAAGTTGGCCACCATTGCCCCCTGCACCGGGAGGTGAATTTTGGAGCAGGCTCCTCTGCACTGCATCCTACATGCCCTGTCCCCACACACAGCCTGTAAGAATGGTGATCTCCCTCCACAATCTTTATTTCTGTCTGCTCTTGTCAACGGYGTAGCCTTGGGTAAGTGCTTTAAGCCCAGTCTCKATGGTTCAGGTGCCTTAACAGATASCGTAAGTGTTTAAAATTAAGCGAATGCCCTGAAAACACAAACCCATCCAACTGATATAATTCCTCCCTCCTTAAAATTAGCCCACAAAACCCSTTGCTCTGGGCCATCCTGAGCCTTTCTAGGCATCACCTTGGCAACACACCACAAAAACAACCCAAGCAGAGAGTGTAAGCTAGAGGTCAGTGCATCTTGGCACTTTCAAAACCCAAAGGAATTAATTTTGGAGCCAACGGACACTGGGGAAAAAAAACCACCTAAACCACCACTCCAGTTTAGCTGGGAGCAGAAAAGCAGTGGTTGGCAGCACCATGAGAGGTTGGCAAGATGCTGCTGTTTGGAAATCCCTGGCTCAGGGGCATTTGCCTTCCCACAGTGTGGTGAGCAGGCAGAAATGCTCCTCAGAGCCCAGGTACACAGAGCAGCTGGCACAGCACTGCTGGGAAATATTTAATGACTTGTAGGAGGCAAGACTGAATGGATTTACATTTATCTGGATTTCTTTCTCCCTTTCAGTGTCTTATTCCTACACCACTGACCTTTTAAAATTATTTCTTTACCCACTGACTTTGTTTTCTGCATGTTGCCATTCTTGCCTTCCAGATTCCCTCCTTTTGCCATCTAGGATGGCCAGCCTTCTCAGGCAGTTTTGTTTGAACACCAGGATTTTTCTTATGTGTCTGCAAACTCTGAAGAGACAGCATTTCTGGCTCCCTTAGCTGCCAAATTGTGAGAAAACACGAAGTGCCTCAAGCTGAATCCTAAAAAAGGTTTTCCAAATATTTACTCACACGCTGCAGCCTTGGTCTAAAGACTTGGCTATGAGGTATTTATGATTTAGTATTAGAGTTCTCTATATTTATGGCCCATTTCATATATCAGCTATTTAACTGGAAATGGTGTTGGAAATCAATGTMCTCATTAGAAGTCAATGCTAAGTGCTTTTGAAAATTCACTTTCTTTTTCATTTCTCCTAGCTATCAATTTTGTTGTTGTTTTAAACCTGACATCCCGAGGCCTTATTCATTAATAGATAAGCAGTCATAAGTAGGTTATGAGCATACAGGAGGCTCGTCTGCCACACTGGCACACCCGGTGCATTTCCCACCTAGAAATACATCTGATTTTTCAAGGATGAGTGTCTCCTTCAGCTCACAGAGGGTCTCTGAAAACCACACACTTTTGTTGTATYGGTGGTGAGAATGTCAAACTCCCAATGGAAAGGAAGGATCAGTCCAGACTCCAGATGGAAAACAACCTTACAAGCAATTTCCTTTACAGTACAAGCTGCAGTGCTCTGTACCCTTCTCACAGAAGCTTGATCAAGAATAGATGAAGAAAACTCCTTGTGTATCCTCAGTATGCAA
>NW_026623626.1:454993-516340 GCF_030028575.1 Malurus melanocephalus
CAACCCAACCAAGCACTGTAGCTGTCTGCAAGAGTATGAAATACTTACAAATAACAGAGAAAAAAGCTCATTCATTTTGTTTGGAAAAAGAAATGAATTCATTTTCCTKTGAAGAAAGCACTCTCATCTATCCCTTAACTTTTACATAGGGAGCAAGTACCATGTTGATCCTTAAATGTAATGCTCTGGGAATCTATAAGTAGGAAAAATCAAGGTGGTGTCCTCATGGAAATTTTTTTTGTGCACTAAAATATAGTAGTCACCATTGGTGCCCGCTATAAAATTTTTATATGTAGAAAGTGRCAGGCTATCACACTTTTTATATATGCATATATAAAAGTGACAGGCAGGAATAGGATGCCTGGAGCTGTAAGATATGAGTGTTATAGGCCACAATCCTTTTATTTTTATTGTTTTTATCTCAATGGGARAAGTTTCCTGTCATTAGCTCAAAAATGCAATACAAATATTCTCTTTTTCTGAGGCCTGAACACACRGAGAAACCTTTCCACTTTCACATCCAGGTGTTTAGCACTGCTGCTCTCTGCTTGTTAGCATTCCAGGGGGAATTATGGCAAGCTGTGGGACCAGTTCTGGCTGCTGGGAYCACAAGTTCCTGCTGTACAGCTGAAGCACCCCAGGCAGGAGGGTGGTCATGAGAGCCTGCCAGGTAAARCTTCACAATATTTGAGTGCTGTTTCTAGCTTTGTGTTTCTGCTCCTTGGCATTTGAGAAGGAATGAAGAAATGGAGGAGGTAAAAGGAGGCGATACACCGTGGGATGCAGAAACAATGCCAGCTTGTCCATCTTTGTCCAGAGCATTATATCTGGCAGAAACACACTGGAGGCTTTGGGAGAATAAACAGAAATCCTTCAGCRTAGAGAAATCTGCTGTACCAGCTCACCACCCACCTTCAAAGAGAGACATACTCCCAAACAYCTCAAATCCAGCATTTACCCATGGCCAGTGTCATGGTTGAAATCCCTGTGGCAGTCCTGGTATCCAGAAGGTCCTTGCTCCTGCTCACCTCAGAGTTCACAAGTGGCTGTGGCCACTAAATGGATCATTTAGGTTGCAAAATGATCACAAACGATCACAAATGATCATAGGATCATGTAGGTTGCAAAAGCTTCTAAGATCACAGCTACTGAGATTTGTCAGACTTGTCTTTTGGACCTGGAAATTATATTTGGGTGGAAATTGAGTATTTSAGGCACTAAGGCCAGGGGGAAAGAGGTATGGGCTAGGGGAGACAGCCCAGAGGTCCCACAGCACAGTGTGGGACAGATTCTGCTGGKTGGGAGATGTCTGCTAGATCAAACAAGGAAAGAAATGTCTGGAGGACAAACAGGGAAAGAAACTCTGCAAGGAGCATTCAGTTCCACTGACATCTGTCTCTGTAAGTGCTGGATTTACACCTTGAAATTTGTTTGGGGAAAAAAGTCAGGGAGAAATAAAGTAATAACCTGAACAGAAAAAGAATTGTTATCAGAAAATTATTTGTAATGCAGCCTTTAAAATAAATATYGCAGCTATTCCTGTGCTTTACAGTGTCACTTCTAACTCTAAAAAGTCAGTGTGTAAATCTAATGGAGTAGCTATTCATAAAAGTTCAGCTTGAGTAATAAAAGTAACAATTTTCTGTAATGATATTTTATAGATTTGAATAAGACATATAAAATATTTTTGCTTTTACAGCATATGTAAAGAGAGTAARTATACCATGCCTATAAAACAGGGATTACTTTTAAATTCTTAAAATATTTCTGGAACAAAGTAAATAATACTCATATTTTTTTTTTTCCAGTGAAAAGCCACATAGCAAACTTTTCAAATATTTTATATGAAAACAATTCTCCTGCAGCTTCAGAGAAGACATAACACACTTCCCTCTCATCTTTTAATAAAGGAAATTCACAGGCRCTTTCCCCTTCCTATTGCATATCCTTCCCTCTGAGCCCTTCAGCCCAGTTCTTTGCCAGTGTGAGTGTGCTACACGTGAAGTTGGGATTTTATCCCCTGTGGTGTAGTTTTCACAAATGCCAACTGAATGCTGCAAAAAAAAAGAGATTTCATCAAGAGTGAAGGAGAAGGAAAAACACAAATCTGAAAGGTAGGAAGCCTGAACTTGTGATTTACTTTGCACTGAGTCTGGGGGGATAATTCTGAGTTTTAATGAGGTATTGTGGATTGTACACGAGGGCGGGTGAGATCAGAGCCTGCCTCTCAGACCTGAGCCTGCGCCAGAGCAGGGCAGAGCTCGATGCCACCCTCCAGGTCAGAGGGACATTGGTGGACGTTGTCACTGCTGCACTGTCTGGGCTCCAGCCACCCTGGCACAGGCGCCTGTGGACCCCACTGTGGCACTGTCCCAGAGCAGCTCTGTCACATTCAACAGTGGAGTCCTGGAGCACGATGGTGGTCCATGCCTGGTCCAGCCACACATCCAGCAGCGTGGGACTCTGGGAGGATGGGTTTGCAAAGTGAGGGTGCCCATGCGAGGGGAATGGGTGGGCAGCTGGGCACACCAGTTCTTTACAGCCACGGGACAGCCACCCCAGCGTAGAGCTGAAACTTGTGTAACTTGTAATCCCGTGAAAATGCAAAACCTAGTTAATGTAAAAATCTCTAGTTTGTAAAGCCTTATGAAAGAGACCAGAAATTGTGTGGCATGCATATATATGTGATTATTTCTAAACCTATTTCTATTTGGCTTCTCTCAATAAAATTCCCAATTGCTCTGTCCAAATGTGCTTTGGGCTACCTTCAGTGGAAAGCCCAGGAGAGCAATTTGATTAAGTGGTTAAAATGAGCCCCAAAAGGATGGTCCCGCGTGGGGCTGCAGCCCGGTGGTCTGGGTTGATGCTGGCTCCCAGCGCTGGTGCACAGCCAGCCGCGTCCCCTGCAGCTCCAGCCTTTCCGCAGGGAACCGCGTCCTGTTCGCTTTGATCACAGCCCAGCAGGGGCACGGGAAGCTGAACCAGACCCTGCAGCAGCCTTGGCCTCGCCCCGCACCGGCATCACCCCGACAGCCCCTCCGCTGCCTTCATCTGCCCATTCCCTGCCCAGCCCCGGGATTGCACCCATGTGTACGGACACGCTGTTACCATCCAGAATGTGGAATTGCGAGTTTGGCTGCTCCCCTGCCCTGACATCCCTGTGTGCTCACTGCTGGAATGCACAAACTCCCCTGCATTTTCACACACACACACACACACACACACACACACACACACACACACACACACACACACACACACACACAAACACACACACACACACTTTCAGATCCATTTGCTACCTACAGCTCCTTGTAGGGCGGGTTAAATAAAAGGAGGTTTAAGCAAAAATGTGTAGCTTTTAATTCATGTGCTTACATGTGTATTTATGTACACACCCAGAGATGGTGTCCAGCCATGTCCATTTGCACATCCACTTSACAGCAAATCTCTGGGTGCACAGTGTATGGTACAGCCATAAATACATATATCTGTAGGAAAATGAAAACTGATATGGCTCAACACAGAGAGTTTACACGTATTTCTATTGACTTGTCGATGCACTTGCATCTCTAGCTTGGCTCCTGTGCCCAGCTCAAAAGGAACTGCCGTCACTTCACCTTCATGTAAGAACAAAATACAGAGTCCTTCCTGCTGGATATCTCTATACATATGACCAGGTCATTGTACAACCAAAACTATGATTTTCTAGGGCTTTTTGAATGGGAAAACCTATAAAAATCTTATACAGGACACACTCAAGGACTGCTGAATTGCAGCAGTCAGCAGTACACTGGCAACAGATAATAACAATAAGCAAACTATCTTTTGACTTAGGCACCAGGTCATATTTTTGGGGTAAATGGTAAACAGTAAATATTGGGCAAGCTGCTGTGCTGTGAGAGATGCTGCAGTTCAGAGTCAGTGCTTTTGAGGACTTCATGGTTTAAATATTGGCTAGGTCTGATTTTTAATTTTATTTTCTRTTTGACAGTTGGCATATTTCTAAAAAGTCAGTGCACATTTTTGAAATTTCATTGCACATCCATGCATCATTACCTGTTTTCTTAGAGCTCGAGGGGGAYGATATTGTTGGGGGTTTTCTCTCATGTAGGGAGGCGAAGCAACGAGGCATAACAGAAGTGAAGGATGGCCTTTGGGAGAGAAGCATCACTTTTCTGAAGCMCAAGTCTTTGGTCCAACAGAAAGTTCAAAACAAAGGAGAATCTCTGTCTCTCTCCAGTTTCCAGCTGTACCTTGGTAATGAAAAGGAAACAGCAAGGAAACGGGGAAAAAAAAGTTTAAAAAGAAAGAAAAAAAAAGTAGAAGCTTACTATTTTTAAAACCTGGTCCAAAGTTGAAAATTCTGCTGAACTGAAGCAAATACTCTTCAGAAATGCCTGACTGCAGCGCCAGGCTGAAATATTCCAGGAAAACAAGAAAAGAGAAATATTTTTACCAGTAAATACTGGAGTTAAACGAGACTGGCTCATCTCAAAGGAAATGATGGACAAATGCTGCAGGGCATGCTGAAGAAAATAAAATGCTCATCCTTTTTCCAAAACCTTTTCAGCTAGGGACCATTTTGGGAGCTGATGGAATTTCTCTGAGGTTTTTCCTTTGCCCTTCTTCTTTTCTTTTCAATAGCAAACCAAAAACATGCCAGTGTCACTACTGCTGATGGCTCTTTCTTGGACTGACAGCTGCTGGTCTGGAAGACAGCAACTTTTCTCTTAAAGGCTGAGCTTTATTATGTCAAGGAGTGTAGATGGTACCAATATTGAGGGGGCATAAAGGTCATTGGTGGGGCTTAAAGGTCATTGGTGACTGGGCTTGAAGWTGAGAAGGACAGGGGACAGCCCACTAAGCTGGGACATGGAGGTAATTCCTCCAGTTCTTTCTCCCAAGGCAGCTGTTCCTGAAACTTGGTTTGAATTTAGTTGATATTTTGGCAATATTCTTTCTCTTTAGGCAAGACTGAATTAGGTGGGGGAGGTCTGGGTACCTTAGGTTCAGACTCTAAACCAGGAGAGGGTTTTGAGGGGTCCGGAGAGTGTCATGTCAGCCAGCTTTTCTCTAATCTATTTTCTTGTTCTGTGGTTGGCCCCACATCCCCTACTCCTGACAAGAACAGGTGGTAGCAGACAAAAGACATCCTGCAGTATTTTGCAGCAGGGAAATACCTTTGCCACATTCTTCTGAGTTCTCCAGATTTCAGGAAAGCTTAGCATAGCTTTTTTTTTWWMWTTCCTTTYGTACATCTGGGCTGWGCAGACACCATTAACCCTTTGAGATCTCCCCTGGCTGCCAATCAAGAGGAGAACAAATGGCTCCTTGCCACCTGCCAACCCGTCCCCTGCCCCTGGCTCCTGGTGTTTCCTCTKGTTCGTGGCAGAAAGCTGAGCAGCCATCAGGCGGGGCGGCTCTCAGCTCCTGCCCGCGGCTTTCCCGGGCACACGGCAGACAGGCGGCAGATGCCCGGCAGCTCGGGAAGGTTAACGCGAGCCCGGGAGGTGCCCCTCGCATCTGGCCCTCGTGTAGGCACATCTGTCTCGCCACCCTCCGCTGTCCCTGCCGGTGCCAGGAGCAGCCGCCCCGCCGTGTCCCCGCTCCCCCGGGRCTCGGAGGTGCTGCCGGGGTTGTGTCGCGCTCGTACCCAAAGCCATTAATTAAATTAGAGCGCTCCGAAGGGGCTGCAGCGGCAGCTGTGCCATCAATCATCGCGCCGCGGGCTGACACGCACWGGGAAAATCTTCCCTTTCTGGGGAAGGGAAGCGCGGCCCAGGGCTCCAACCAGGGTGGCACCGTGGGGACCAGAGAGCGGGGCATGGAATGGAGATGGGTGAATCCCAGCCACGCACGGAAAAAGCAGATTTCTGTGATTTACAGGCTCTGGGACACCTGACAAGGAACTTCCCACCTGAGAAGGAGCTTCCCACGTGCTGCTGAAGAACTGGCTGCTAGATAGTTAATCAAACCAGAGCGGCCAAGGGTAGTCACTGCACCCTTTGCAAACACAGTCCAGACACAAGAGCAAATAATTTGTGTCAGCAGGACAAGAGAAAATGGAATGTAAACTTGCTAATCAGCCAACAGATACTGGCTTTTATACATATATACACACACACACACACACACACACACACACACATGTATATATGTTCTTTTGTCACAGGCCAAAGAAAGAACCCCGTCAGGTTTAAATTTGGGGTCCATTTATAACATCAACCCCCTCCTTCCTTGCCCCATCCTGATGGGGAGAAGCAGCCTTGCACTATCAATATTCCCCATGCCAGCTTTTCCACATCCGCCTCTCAGAGTGCTACCTACAGAGGAAAGACAAAGCTTCAGCAATTTTATTCAGGCCTGTTTCACAGCRTAGGTCATCTCAGCAGAGTGTGGAAACAATAGCACGTGCCAATCTCACGGCACAAATACTGACCTACGAATAATGAACGCTCCTAGCAACCGTTCACAGAAGCAGCAAAACTTTTAACCAATTTTTGTAAAAAGTAATAATGATAATTAAAAAAATAATGGTTTTGCCCCAGTGAAGGTGTCCTGCATGTGGATTATCTGCAAAGAGAAAATGGTTAGATAAATTATTTGTATTGAGTAATGTGATCAGTTCTCCTTGGAAGCCTAATGAATAGGTTATTTTCTGCAACAGCTGCTGTTCGAACTCTCAAGCTTGAGCCCACGTGGTCTGGCTGTTCAAAGGGAATTACTGTGCTGGCTTTTCTTAAAGTAACTTTTAAAAAAGCAAAACTAGGCTCAATATATTTGTTGACAGGGAGAAAGATGGACGGGACAAGATTTAAGCAGGTGGTAAAATTATTGTGAAGGCCTGAAAATTAGTAGCAAAAAGGATAATTGTGTGACGCCACAAATAACTCGCCTGTCATTGGGACTGTGAGAGACCAAACCTTCATGGCTGTAATTCAGACACATCATCTGCATTTCAGGTATGCTGCTATGGAGAGGAAATGCCTCCCAGATGGGCTGTGAGGCTGTATTGCCCCAGAAATTCTGCTGCTGGGTGGGCTGTGGCTGTGAAGGCTCCTTGGTCTGGGGCTACTCCTCTCTGGTTGCCCACCTCATTTATAAAAGGCCCAACACACCTGCAGACATGTGTTAGGGARGAGTCTAGGAAAAGTAAAAGATCTTTAATGCAATGTAAAATAAGTGATGGCTTTTGGGGGTGAGTGGAAAGGGTTAAATGCATCCTGCAGTTGTGTAGCAATTTGCCAGGCATGGTATTTGTTCCATGGTGTGCATTTGTCCAGAGGGAGCCAGATTTCCTTCTGCATTTGTTAGTGCATACTTGCCTGCGGTAGGCAAAGGCTGACCTGAGCCTCTTCTATGGGTGATATTTGCTTGCATTTTCCTCTGACCAGGTCTAAGCAGGGTACAGTGTGATCTGTGAGCCATAAAACCTGAATCCTTCCACCAGCAGAGTGAAATAAAGGCAGAGCGCTGTGTGCCTGCCTCACTCCTTTACCCTGCCCTTGCRTTGCCTGTGTCTGCCCTGCACCATTCCTTTGGGGCACTTTGCTGGGATCATCTTGCAGTTCAGCACTCGACTTCCACACACTGGAAGTTGCACTCAAAAGGTTAGATTAGAGTTTATTTCATTGTTCTCTGAATTATGTATTCAGAAACTTGGCATTCTGCTCTTTTTTCCTCCTCTTCTTGTCAATGTAATCAAGAGGAGGCTTGTGAGACATTGTGTGAGCAACTTTCAGCATGGAGCACACACTGAGGGGAAGTGAAGGGTGTGTCAGGTAGGATTTGGCTGGGAGTTGTCTTTGCCCTGTGTTTCTGCAGATGTAGATTTAAGCAAGCTACTGCAGTTGGAGACACTGAGGGGAAAGAAATCCACACTGAAAAATCAGAGGAAGCAGCTGAGGACACATTTTATGATGAAGGATTTGCTGGCTAGCTGCTTGAGAGGTGCTCAGCTGTGAGGACCAGCTCGGTCAGGATGCTTCAGCACTGAGTCCAAGGCGGATGCTGCCCCTTTGCCAGGTAATCTCAATTTCTGCGGGTGGTTAAAGGAGCTGGCGAGGTGAGGAGTGAAGGGAGGGAGCCTGTTGGAATGATGCAGTCCTCTCTCTTATCCCAGGACCGTAATCCTAGACTGTGGTGTCACCTTTCTTTTGGGACAAAGGCCAGGTGCCTGGCACTGTGCAAACCAAGGTGAGCACGCTGGCTTTGTGCCTGCAGCCACTGAGTGTCGGCTCTGACCTCCCATGGSTCAGTCTGCCTGGATATTGATCCTCTGTGGGACATGACATGTCTGTCCCTCTTCTCACCTGGTTTGTGGGGACAAACCCCCAAAGAGCTGCCAAATGGGGCTTGCACTTATTGTRCTTTTGTAGCTTCTTGTGTTATTTTGGGGGCAGAATCTATGTTGTTTCTCATGAAGGTAATTTGGCATTTTGCAAGAGTGTGCTGAATAGTTCATGTTTCATCTGAATTAATGAAGTGTGTCCATTGATTTAATGTATATTGCTATTGAAAGCTTTCTTAATTAGGAAAAACCCTAAATACTTTGTTTTCTAAAAAGCCATGAATTTTAAGGGCTTTTTTTATGATAAATTTTGAGAATCCTAATCTCAAGAAAAAGACAGTTTTTTCTGTCATTTGCAATTGTCCTTCTGCCAGTATGAGTGACTGGACTGTGGCTGAACTCAGCAGCCAAGGCTCTCCAAGGCCAGCAAGGAGCACAAGTCCTGYCCTATCTTGTCACTACTCCAATCCAGGGATAGGTAAACCGTAAGGCTGAAGGTACAGGTGCTTAAAATTTGGAGCAGGGCAGYGCTGTGTCACTTGAGGGCAGATATTGCCACAGGTAGAGTGGTCCTTGCTATGAAAAGGGGAACTTGTGGGCACTGGGTTTAAAGACAGGCATCTGTAACAAATGCCAGGACATGGAGCCAAACAGGATGCATGAGATGCTCTCACAGGTGATGTATTTAAATGGGTATTCATAAAAAGGCTTCAACATGGATTTTGGAGGTACTGTCCCCATTTGGTATCCCAATACCCGCCCTCCTACTGATTGCAAGTGTAACACTTGTGAGTGTGAGATTCACATGGCTGAATCACCAGTTTACAGACACTCCCAGCTGCGGGTTGAAGTGATATTCAGATCCAGAGGTCATTTACCCAAAATGATATTTTTGGCCTGGATATTAAAGCAGCATGTGTATGTTATATTTATCATCAGTGTTGGCACATGTGTGTGACACATAATAATGGCAAAAGCAAGTTGTAACAGCAGGTGGCACCTGGCATTCTCTGTCACATCAGTCACTTTCGGTTTTTTCTGTGCATTTGGATTGATAGATGTATTTTCTAGATAACTGGCGTACTCTTTTTCAGAGAGGAAGCAATTTTTGCAATACCTTTCCTCGCCTGGTCTCTGCACAGTCCCCTTTTTTATCTGGGATGATTAAGATTCATGTTTCTTTCCTCCAAAAGTGCTTCCTAAGGTCCCTATTTACACATGATACAAGATCAATGGGCTAATAATTAAGGCAGTRGTGCGATGCTGTTTCAGATCTGTTGCCTATTTATTTGAAGCAGCTGCCTATGAACGTGGGATGTGYGGCACAGAGGTTGCCATGGTTAAAAACCGTGTTTACTGATTGCTCAGTAAATAGTTGCACAACTTTCTGTGTAAATGCCAGATAGCACATCAGAGTTTCCTTGGGCAGTTTCCCTTAGGCACAAGCCCTCTCCCCAATTTCTGGAACTCTGCTGGTCTTTGTTTGCACACACCTTTATGGAGCGAGGCGAGAAGAGAAGGAAATGTGCCACCGAGAAAGGACTGAATTTGTGCTTAGC
The DNA here is from genome assembly GCF_030028575.1 of Malurus melanocephalus. NCBI lineage: Eukaryota > Metazoa > Chordata > Aves > Passeriformes > Maluridae > Malurus > Malurus melanocephalus. Next base: position 464,846 of record NW_026623626.1, read on the forward strand.
CCAGAGAGGTGAGGGCTGAGAGGAGGTGTGCAGCCAATCTCTGCAGAGATGAAAGGCCGCCAAAAGGTAGCTGGGAATAATCTGCTCGTCTCTGGTGGCTGGGAGAGGAGCACCGGTCTTCAATCGCTGCCAGGAAGAATCGAGTTAGGCGTCAAGGAGAGACTTTGTAATGGTAATGATGGTGAGGCAGCAGCCTTCAGAGGCTGTCAAATCTCCATTGCTGAAGATCGTGAAGAGCAGATTAGATCTAGCTTTGGCAGGAATGATATACTGTAACTAATCCAGCCTTAAATCAAGGAAATGGGCTGGRTGACCTCTTGAAGTACTTCGTAGTCCATAAGTCTCTTTATGCCATTAATATTTGGAGGCAGAGTCTGATTAAACTGTGGCATCCACCAAATGCTGGAGCAGCTGCTGTTTCTCCCCCCTCCCTAAAGTGGTGAGAGGCCCTAGCAGGGCTCTGTGGGGAGCAGGTTGCTCTGCAGGAGGGTGGCACTAATGTGCCCACACTGTGCAGGTCTCAGTTTGGCTCTTCAGAGATGCACAAAAAGTCAGCAGGGACTGCTGGGCTTTCCCAAAGTTGTATCYAGTGTCCACTGGAAAATCCCTCTCCTGTCATCTCCAGCAGGTTGAAACTCCTTTGCAGAGCACTGGGTGCCTGGCCAGTGCCAGCAGTGTACTCTTGTCCTTCCCAGGGGAATGCGGGTGCCCTGGATCCTGGTTTGTGTTCCCATGTCCTGCACATCCCATCAAGGAGCAGGGAGAGTCTGGCCCTTAGCACAGCCAYTCTTTGCTTGCCATGAACCCACTGAGTAATTTATTTAAAAATGTAAAAATATTAATATGAAAAAAGGTGACTATTTTTTTTTCACTTTCTCCCAAATGGCACACGCTTCCATTTTCAGATGTGTCTTATTTGCGTTTGGTTCTCCAGATGTAAAACAGACCCATGGGGTCAGGCAGTACAGGTTTTCTATTTTTCACATCATTGCATCCACAGAAGGACAGAATTCGGTATCACTCACATTATATGGGGGAAGAGTCTTGCTCTTCATGCTGTTTTCAAGAACGTAGACTTTTCTTGCAGGAATACCAAGAAACCCTTCTCATTTTCTGCTGCAAAGAGCTGCTGCAGGCAGGGGTAAAGCTGCGGGCTGTGAATGGACACACCTCCCCATAACACGTTCTTCTCTGTAAAAYGGGAAAGCTGTGAAAAGCAAAAGCAACCAGTCAAGACTGCACGCTGTAAAATGAATTAGCAGATAGCTGACTTCTTGAAATGGAAAGGGCTTGCTTTTCACAGGGCCTGGATTTACTTATCTGCCATGCAAGTACTTGCATAATAATAGCCAATCTGCATATGATAAATTAATAAAATGCATCTAAGTGTTGAGGGTGCAAAGAAAAACCCCAAGCACTAGATATTTGGCTCTCTTTTATTTATCTCAATTGAAAACACCAGTGGAGGATGTGTGAGGAAATTAGTAACACTTACTGGAAGAGAACTTTTTACATGTGTAATGTCTTCCCAGATTCTTCCTGTGGCAGCTACATTTTAGCCTTACCTCTTCTGAAATGAGATCCTGTCCTGTTCCCAGTGCTTTGCAGAGCTGRCTTTATGTGCAGTCACCTTCCTTTCAAAATAATAATCCAAAGCGTACAGAGCTGCAAATAAAAMCGCAACCTGTGTAAGCTGGCACAGAAATTTTTCCTGAGTCCACAGATGATCAAAATGATATTGTTGGAGAACATTATTTAAGCTGTTTCCTGTCAGCAGTTACTGCAATGCTCAGTAGCTGCGGTGTAAAAGAATTTGGGCAGATGTGAGTGCCATGGCGTGGATGAGCTCGCTTGGGTGGCTCAGGGAGAAGGGCAGCACGGCAGCCAGGCCAGGCTGGGGAGCCACTTATGCCCATTCCTATCTCCGTGTTTCCTGGCTTCCCATAGCAAAAGATTTTGCTGTTGCAGTCATTGCTGGGGTGCCAGATCTGATGTCTCAGCTGGCCACTTTGTGCCAGAGCAGTTGTACTGATTATGGCAGTAACTAGAGGCTTGTGGCTGGTTATATCCCTAGTTTTCCCCAAGTCTCTGTTGGGTTTTGGAATATTTTTTTAACTCCTTGCTGCAAAGCGTGGCTGAGCCTCTCTCTGCATCGCAGCCACGTAGCTTGGACAGATCCATCTCTAACATTGCAGCCACTGCAGAGACAGCTGAGCAGGCAACACTGGGACTTTGTCACTGTGAGAGCCACACCACTGGCTGGCTGACCATTTCTAATCAAATAGTACACATGACAACACAAYATTTTCTGCCTTACTTAGCTCCAGCTCTAATTCCATTCAGAAAACACCTCAAAACGTGGATTATTCATATACTGATCTCAAAAGATGTAGCAATAGTTAAATGTAAACTTCACATCAGCTGTACATGGTGTTGGCTTTGAAGCAGAACAAAAGCAGAAAGGATGTGGCAACTTTGTGGGATCTTTTCCCCTCATATCACTAGCCAATATCCCAGGCTGACCCGATAATCCTAAATGAGGATGGTGTTCTGTTTTGAGAGGTTGTGAAATTCTGCCTCTGGAGATCACAGTCTAGAAAGCAGAGTAGATAGGGCAAGTGAAGGACAGAGAAGAAAATCTTAGCAATTAACACTTGTAAATATCTGTACCTGAAAGAGCTGAGTTTACACAGTCAGGGAACTGAAAAACCCACAGGTGAGCTATGAGCCCAAGAAAAAACCAGTTCCATTTTTAATATCAAATACTTGAAGCAGTAAATGAATAGCTTATCATCAGTTCAGTCTGGAATATGTTTGCATTGCTTGTTAGATACTTTTGAACTGCAGATGTCTTAATGGAAATTGTGATCTGTTTCAGGACAATTTACAAGCAGACAAAAAAACTGAATTCAACAAATTGATTCTCTGCCACAAATAGTCCAACCAGAACTAGTTCCTCAAGATAAAGTATTGAGCATTTCTCATTTCTGACTCAAATGTGCTAGTGTGCTATTGCATTGTTTATCACCAGAAATTTTGACTTCATAAATATTTAATCATGGAATTGAGGTTGCATAAAATTTTATGCATGTGCAAAAAAAGAGTCATGCATCACCTGGACCCCCTCCTTTAGTGCTCTGCCAGGATGCCAAAGTCTTGCTTGGAAAGGGGACAAGATTAGGTGAGCTCACCCTATTTGAAACTGTATCCTTTTCCACTTGGACTTCTTGCCATTGAGGCAGATGGTGACATTTATTGTGTGTCCCTTGCTGTMATAGTATGACACAATTATTTTTTCAAATTCTGATTACTTTGAGAAGACTGAGGGGTTGGGGCTTTGCCCTACATGCACAGTGAACCCTGCTGTATGACTGYTGGCACCCAGGTGGTAACAGATTAACCAAACGCTTATTTTGGTTTTATTGTCCCACAAGGCTGTAAGGACAGATGTGTTTTGGGATGTGATTCCATACGTGGTGTCACTCGCCTAATCTGTGGTGACTTGCACCACATTGAACCCCGTGGGTTTTCCTSCTTAGCAGGCAGTTTTGTCTTGAAGCTGTAAGGAGTAAGATCATTTATTGGAGAGGAGCTGAGTAGTGTTTGCTTGAGGTAAAAGCCTGATTTGGGGAAATGCAGTTGCTGTGGTCAGAAGTGTCAAGAATTATTCTTGCCAGTAATGTCCTTCCCTGCAGTGAAGAGAAATGAGAATTTAAAGCCTGAAGGGGATTAAAGGTGCAGCCACTGAAGCCATATATTTGTGAAACTGGGAGATTCACAAATTCACAGRTTCAGCTTCCAAGTTCAGGAGTAAAAACATGGATGGTATGTCCATGACTTGTCCTTTATTTCTGTATTATGTCAAAACTTCAAAACCCTTTTGGACAATTTCAGCTTGATGGCAATGTAGTGTCTGACTCTGTAGAACTGGAGCCGAGGAACATTTTGTTTAGATATAACACTGACAATAATTGCCTTGGCTGGGTTAGTAATTACGCATAAATGCATTCTCTCATGCTCCTACAATATTTGCATGTTTCTGTTTGTGCTGCTGGTTGTGTTCAGAGAGATCTCAGGGCTGCAGCATTGTGGCGAGGAATAGACTAAGCCAGTTCTTACTCTAAGGTCAAGTTTAAGCCATGAAGGACTATGATTTTCACTAACTTTTATCCCACTTGCTGTTCCCTTTTGGCAGCCTGTGCCCAGGACCAGGCCTGCTGATGTGCTGTGGGCCTGCACTCAGCCCCAGCATCAGTTTTGGAAACAGTTCACATCCCTCCAGAATTGTCATTTGATGTTGTTTTTGGGTTTTTTTCCTTAGGCTCTCCAAATGTACTAAAGTGTCATTAAGACAAATGTCAAACATTTCTTCTTTTCTCACATCTGTCAAAACTTCAAAATCTACTTTCATGACATTTCACACAGCATTTTTTTACGTACCACTCAAAGGACATGGAATCCTAATGAGCCTTGCTTCCATCATTTTCATCTGCCACGTTCTGCTGTCCCGGCATAATAAATTAACAAAAGTGGGAGGTTATGTAACAAGGGGTATAAACAGTTGTGGGGTGGAAGGAGAGGGAAAGAGGTACTCACACAGGGTTTGAAGACACTTTTTTGAAGGAAGTAGCTCTGTATTCCTGCCAGGAGGGCATTGTCCTGAGCCTCTGAGCAGAGTGTTTCCTCAGCACCTCCACTGAGGAGCCTGAGTTGTTCAGCAGTAGAGAAACTGTGTAAGACTTAGGAGTAGCTTTGCATTTCCAGTGTCAGGAATCGAAAGGGAACTTTATTTTTGGCCATTAATTWAAAAAGTAATTTGTTTTTTGTGCTGCTACACACTTGGCTTGTAAATATTAACTGATGTGCCTGCTTTCACTGTTCATAAATGTGTTAARTAATAGTTTCTAATGGGAGATTGAGGGTACTGCTTTTTAGCATCAAATACAGAAGGAAAAATTTACCAAAATTTGCTTAAGTCCCTCTTGTATGGAGGAAAAAAAGTGGACAGTCATTTCTTTTAATTCAAGGCTGAGAAGTCAGTAGTAGGCTGGCAGCTCAGGTTCTTCCCTGTGAATCACTACAATGAACAAATAGAAGCCACCTCCTCCCCATCCTCTGGACTGGGGAAGGATATCTTCAGATGGATTGGCTGACCTGGAATAGCTTGGATAACAGCATGGAGTTAACAAGATTCTGGGCAAATCTCCATCAGTTTTTTAAAAGTCACCCATGAGCAAGAGACTGACTTTCAATATGAGGCTCTCCTAGCAGCATCCTGAAAGCACCCAGAGATTATGTAGGACATCTTTTGCCAGGAAGGAGTGTTTTATCTTGATTACAGGATACCTGCAGCTATAGTTGTTGTTGCTTCCATTTTCAGGGTACTAACTTTTCCACATGGATATAGACTGTATTGTTAATTTTGCAGAAAACATGCAACTTGGGATTGGTACTACCCAAATTAACAGAAATAAAATGATAGTGCTTGTGTTCAGGATAGAACACACAATCATTGAAATGCCCAAGAAATGGCCTTTAGGCTCTGGTCAGTCATGTAGTGTTTCTGCTTTGGACCAGAAGTACTATCAGAAAAAAAATCAGAAATACCACTACTGTCCATATTACCAAACCAGCCAATAAAAAAGGCTGCATCTTGTTAGGTCCTTGTAAACTTGTTTCAGTTTCAGCCTGGTGTGTCAGGCATAAATATAAGTATAAATATAAGTATAGATATAAATATAAATATAAATATAAATATAAATATAAATATAAATATAAATATAAATATAAATATAAATATAAATATAAATATATAAATAGACACACACATAGATTTCTATAAACTCCTTTGTTACAGCTCTAATGCACCACGTCCATCTGAGCAGTGCAACGTGCTGGGTGGCACCATGGCACTTGCCCTTTGTGCTCCTTCACAGTAGGACAGGAGGCCACCGTCACCTCCAGGTGACTTCCAGCCTTGTGGGACTGCTGGTGCCTCAGAGTCCCTGCCTGAAGCACCACAGCYACTGTACGTGGCCTCACAGGTCTGCTTTATGTGAGACCTGCAGCCTTCCTCCTGCCTGAGATGTGATATGTRATACACAGACCAAATTACCTTGCACTGCCTACCCTGAAGTCAAAGTTCAGCTTTCTCCTGCAGCATCAGCCAGCGGGGAGCCTGGATAATAGTTTGACATGGTAGGTGTYAGCACAGAGAAATGTGCYTCTGCCTCGGTATGGAGCCTTATAYGGGTTTCCTAATATATTTTCAGAAAGTTTCCCCATGAAGCAGATAYGGCAAAAACTGATGAAAATTTGATTTCGCTTGCAGCAGGGGAACAGGAAGAGGAAGATGGGTTAATGTGCTTCAGAGAAGAAGATCCTCCAGGAGGAATGTTGACGGGTAGTTACCTGCCCTACTTTTACCTTTCATGTTGGATGCAATCTTTTACTAGATTGCCAAAATTTTCATTCACGAAAATAGGAGCTTCAGAGCACTCAGACTTCAGAAAATCAGCGTGTATTTGGGGAGCCTAAATCTGAAGTAAGAAGAATAATTTTGTGCTTTTCATACCACTGGCAAAATGTAAATTTCATTGGTGCAACGYTCACTCATTATCGCTGAATCAAAGAGCAGTCTCAGTTCCTGCTGGCATCCTATTTAACAGAAAAATAAAGATCTCTTCTGTTGCAGACATACATTGCTGTGTGAATGGGTGATACTGCCTCAATTTTCCTGTCTCACGTTCGTGTTGATTAGCTGCCCTATTTTAGGACTGTTTGCATTATGCAGYAGGCTAGTAAAATCATTAGTGTGCAAATAAAAGTAGGTCTTTACCTTAAGAATTAAACACACGAAACACGTGATTAAAATGACAGAGGTTTATAGGAATGGGGAAAACTGCATGAACTACGTGAGGCACCGGGGTTTGAGGTGGATGAGCTTYGCTGGGGATAAATGACAGGCTGGAGCGCACAAGTGAAAATAATCAGAACTCCTGTGTAAAGTGACGCTGATATATTCTGAATGTCACATTACACTGCACAGTGCTAYGCTCGCTCCAAAAAGGCTCTTTAATTATAGGTGCTCCAGCCTTAAAATCATAAAACTTGAGTGTAGAGGTGGGCACCGTTTATGCTATGTAAATCTTGTTATTGAAGATGCAAATGGGAAGTTCAACTCCTAGATAATTAGCAAGATTTACCTGTGATATTTAATTACCTATGCATTTATATAAGGTGTTTATTAAAATAATTATCCTTTTTAAATACTACTTTCTGGTTTGTTTCTTTCCTTTCTAATGCTTCTATATTAAATTGCTTTTGGTTGTTTTTTTGCACGTAAGCCAGTTACCTGTTTTTCCCATGCTGCTGTCAAGGGTGGTAACCTGCTCCRGAATTCTCCTCCTAATTATCAGCCCTTCCCAAGGATCTGCAAATGAGGGCAGCACCTGCTGACTGAGGTSTGAGTTCAGCAGTCCCAGTGGAGTGGGAGCACTTCACATGGGGCCGAGGAGGCAGGAATGAGGGCACTTTTTTAGGTTTTGCCATAGGGGTTGGCATGGCGGCATATCAGCTGTCYGTTGTAATTTGGCTGGCAAAAATGACTTTGGCAGCTTCGTCCTCTCCTTCCCGTTGCCTGTCAGAAAGGGGACCCATCCCCTCAGGCATCACTGGAGAAATCCCATACTTGGATATGGATAAACAGGGGAAATGTTCGAGCCAAAACTCAGTTCCTGAATTAAATGAGGAAACCCTGCCYGTGGTAGCTTGAATGTCCTGGAGAGTGCAACCTGGGCTTTTGTTGGCTTTGTAAAATGCTGGCCTAGCTACTTAAGCTAAAAATAAATCTTTCCTTGAGAGCTTTTCTCCCACACATTTATGTTTAGGAGTTGGCACTGAATAAAGTAGTTTAAGAAAGAAAACAAACCAAAACGGGGCAGAGTTTCAAGCGGAAAAACTGAAAATTCCTCTTGAGCTGAGGCCACACACAGTCGCACGCTCTCAGCTGTCCTGGGATCCCGCCCCTGCCAAGTGTGCTGCCTGCTTTGCTGTGGATGTTTTCTTTATTTCAGACAATACCAGTGCATTCATTAGCAGACCTCTGAAGAATGATTTTTAGATCTGATATCACTTCAATCGCCAGTTTTTTTCATACCTCCTACGCTTTTTCTATGCCTGGCATTCCCAAAAGAAATGGGTTAGTTAGTATAGGGCTGGAAAGGCTTTGCTGTGCTGCCAAAAATGCTTCGGCACTTCGCAGATAGAATCTCCAGGATCATCTGTCTGGGCTGCCCTCCTGGGATGCCTCCTTCGTTGTTCTTCAATTCCCTTTTTTTCCCACCATTCTTCAAAAGGCAACTCACCTCGGTGAGGCTGAGTTCTAAAAATTCATTGCGATTTCAAGGAATAGCCAAATTACTGTCATCTTCAACAAAGCTCATCATTAGCTTAGGAAAGTTCAAGGGATGAGTATGTAGATTCAGAGGCATTGTGGCTTTACAAAATACGTTTTGCAGTTATGAAGAAATTAATAGCTGTCACAAATGATGATTTGTCCAATGAAAAGTTCCAATTTCCTTAAATAAACTATTAGCAATAAAAAATCTGACTGGCTCAATTCTGTGATTTCCCTCAATATTTATTGAGAGAAAAGCATGAATTAAAAAAAATAGGTAGTACTAAACAAAAATAAATTAAACTGTTTTCTTGGCACATTGACATGAACAGATTAAAAAATGGTAATGGCAGAAATTGTAGTGGCAATTTAGTATTAGGAACTAGTATTTTTTCCTAAACAAAAATAAGTTATGGAAAAGTATGTGAAATGTGAGAAAAAAACCCCGTTTTTTTAATATTACAGTACCTTACTATGTTCTGCAGAAATAGAGGAAGGGGTTGTCAAAGGCCTTTAGACTTACATTCTCAAGAACAGCTCAATCCATATGTCGTATTTTACTATTAATGAGCAAGAATGTGGTATTTTAAGTGCATTAAGTTCCACAGAGGTGGACGCTTTGAAAATTGTATCGTTGCTGTTCAAAGCTGAACAACTGCCCCTCTGCACAGGGCAGAGTGACTGAACTGCTTGTTCCATCCATATGCCTTTACCCATTTCTTTGTGGCTTCTGACTTTTAGATGAGGCAATTCTTGCACAGAGAGGGGAAAACCAAAACTCTTCCCTGGATGTCTACTTTGATAAAGCATTGGCTTTACTCAACACCAGTGACAGGTGTTAAAAAAGCCAGGATCCATCCACATCTCTGGCTCTGTAACCAATATATGGTAATTTTTTAAAAGTATTTTAATTTAATTTTATTTAGCTGCAAACCTTCTCTGCACCCACACTTGGAGCATTGCATAGCAGAGTAACACAAGAAATGGACAACCAACAGCTCCTTTYAGTTGAGAAACCTGCAGCCATGCATAAGCTTATGCTCTCTCCGTCTCTCTCACTTCCTCCTTTTAAAATTTAAATATCTTTCTTCTCTTATAGTGCCAAAAGGAAAATTCAGACAGAGCTGAGTCTCCACACAAAATGCAAGAGGTTTGCTGGAGTCTCCTGCTGTGCAGGAAAGAAGCATCAGCTGATTGATCCACCATGTCATTTTACCTTCTCCCAAGATTTCACAGCCTTAAATGTCTTTGTCTGTAAAAATCCTGAAGCAGGTATAAATATGATTGAGGTTTTACACTGGAAGACGAGAAAACTGTAAGCTTTAAGAGAAAGATGTGTGCGTATGAAAGAAGCATTAKCTGGATTCATGGGTGTCATTTCTGGATTTGAGAACATACTAGCAATTTTGGAGACCTGGGGGTGAGAGGCTTTGCACGCCTTCCCCTTTCCTCACGAAATTCCTCTCAATTTAACACATTTATATCCTTTTCATTTGGAAAATGCCTGCTGCTGTRTATGTAGCGCATGCCACGCTGCATCCTTGCAGCCACAGCTCTTTGTGCTCGGCRTTTGCAGATGGATGGCTTTTTCCATCATCCATCATGGCTGTGACAGCAGACTGATGATCTACAACTCCGAGTGCTGTAGCTCTGATGATGTGGCTGTGGCTGTAGTAATAATGTGGGCCCACTCCAGGGACAGTGATGCTGCATGGGGTTTTTTTAAAGGTGAGGCAAAAGGCTTAAATCCCCTCTTGTTTCCTATCTGTCTGCCTCCCCAAAGCTGTTTCAAGTCCCCGATCAATGGAAAAAAAAAAAAATTAATCCATCTCCTGCAAATATCATTGCTGGTGTGAGAGAGCTCACTGATTTAGATGCTGGAGAGGATATCACAAAAGCAAGCTTTGTAAGTACAGATTTGGGCAGAAATGCAAAGGAAAGCCTGACTTTTGGATCTCTTACCATGGCAGGTAAATATTGTCATATCGGAAGCAGAACAAACTGTTCTTTTGTGTAGCTGCAACTTGATCGACTCTYGCAGTTTTTCCATAGGCTCCTATCTCTAGTGGTTATTAAAACTCCAGCTCCTGGAAGCCAGTGAGTTTCACATCTTCCCTAAGTAAATAAACATTACTTTCCTTGAAAGGAAAAGTAAATTSTTTAAATTGTGACATCATTTACTCATGGAAGTTCAGAAATAAAAGGGTCACGGAAAGAAAGCATATTTTGTTATTACAGCATTTCCTGGCTTTTGAACAATTCCACTGATTTAGGTTTAAGTCATGGTGCTTGATTGCTTGGGGGTATCAATAAAACCGAATTTTGATCCTCACCTGGCGCTGGGTCTCTGCCTCATTGTGGGCTGGYACCTGGTGGTGCCAAACCTTTCTCTCATCACCTAAGTGCATGAATCTGTTTTTAGCAGGCTGYGTGTTCCCAGCTCTAGGACTGCCTGTGTGCACACACAGACCCCTCTCCACGCTGCTCTCCCTGCCAGCCAGGCTATGTGTGCCTGTGGAAAACTGCACCTTCAGCCAAAGTCCAGAGAGGTGGAAGGACACATACTGACTTCAGCAAGGTTCAATTCAAGCCYAAGCCTCATCCATCACACAAAACTTGAGAGTACTGCCTTTGCACACTGATTGAAATAGTGCAATGTGCTTCTTTGGCAGATTGCTCMATTACTTGTTTGATCTTGGTGAGTTTTCCTTAATATTTGATCTCATTTTTGCCTACTGGACTTAAAAATCCATTCCTTACCATTCTGTCCTTTCTGACTAATGAGAAYTGGTCCCAGTCTTCTTTATAATGCCCTTTAATATGCTGGTAGACAGTTATGTGTCCCCTCAGCCCTCTCCTCTGCATCCTGAACAAGCCATTCTCTCACAGGTCTTATTTTCCAAATCCTTTATCACCTCTGTTACTTTCCTGTGAGCTCTTCTGGATTATTCTTTAAAAATAAAATGTTCCCCACAGCAAAGGCAGTGCTCTGATGCTGTGTGCCATTGCCTCTGTTGCAGCCTAGTTATCATTGCCATCTCATCTGGTTTTTCCACAGGTCTGCTATTAACCCTTTTATTGCTGGGGCACCTTGTCCCACGTGCAGGTTCATGTAGGTTTTGACTGGCTGGGTGTTCAGCCAGGAGTGATATTTAGGAGTTCCTGCTAGACAGATACTGCTTTGCAGAGCCCAATCCCTGCCCACAGGCTTTGGAGAACATTGGGGAAAGATTTGCAATCCAGGAAAACCCTGCCCCAAAGAGGCTCAAGGCAGCAGGTGGCTCCAGGAGTTGGTGGCCCTGCTCCTGCAAGGATGATGCTGGCCACGTTGGATGCCAGCCCAGGCAAATCTGGCAGCTGTGCCAGTGCCTCCCTGGCAYGTCTCCAGGGCAGCAGGGCTGCAAGGCATGACAAAACTTTCTGCCTGTGGCAGCTGGCAGGGAAGTTGGCTCYGAAAAGCACCTCCTGCAAGGAGAGTTCCCAAGATCCCCAAAGCACTGCCCCAMAGTCATGGCCACGGTGCCCAGCAARGCCCATCTCAGCTGCCTGGATRTTGTYTCTGTCAAAGAGCAGTGCTGTTGGCACCTCCCTCAGGGGTTTACTGGGGAGCTCTGGATACCACAACAAAACAACACTCTTCCCAGAATTTGCTATTGCCATGCTACAGTGCTGTGTTTCATTATTCCCCAAGCAGAACATCAACTTTGTCGACTCTCAGCATATTTCTTCAATTTATCTCCTAAACACCATCKTTATACTTTAATCCTGTCCTCCTTGATATTTGCATATCCTCCTTGGTTTGAAGGATACCTGAACAGGGGCTTGCTCTAAAAAAACTCCGACAGATTTGCATGTCTGACTATGCCAAGAGCTGTTAATGAAAATACCAATGAGCATGGGGGAATAAACTTGCCACCTGTGGAGCCTTGTTTGGCATCCTCATTCAGCCTAATAAAGAATCATTCATGTTTAATTGCTACATTTGATTGTTTAATTACAGTTATTTTACATGCCTTCTTGTAGTTTTGTCTTGGCTTTAGACACTGTCTGCCACCTTACTCTTTTTGAATAGTGAATTATACTGTAACAGGAAATTATTTTGGTCAAAGAATTAGAAATAGGACTTTAAATTGTAATCAGGATGTTTTAAAAAAAAATTTCATAAATTTTTGTCTATTTGATGTTGCTCTACAGATTGAAATCCAGGCTTTTTTTCCTGTGCAACAGGAATTATAWKARTAACTCTCTAAAATGCTCTTGCAGRRCCACAATATGAGTAGYCTCATCTTCTCACTGAAGTTTTATCAAATTATGTTTACTTTGTTTAAATGCCAATTCATTTTAACCACTGCAAGATGTTTTCRTACAGGCTTAACTCAGCATAAAATTAGTTTATTGCAGGTTCACTTAGTTGGACAATGCTCTGACTTCAAATCAATACAAATCTGTCTGAAACTTCCATAAGATATTCTGCTTGCAAACCTGGCACCTGCAGAACTAAACGAATGGAAGGAAAACTCAGAAAGCTCCTCTGCTCCCTCACCTTTTTGATGCTCCCATCCTGGCATTTAGTCAGTCACCCTTTCCACAGGTCTCTGACAAGTTTCTATAGAAGCAGCTGAAGAGATGCCCAGGCCATTTGAAGGTCTGTKCTTTCTATCATCTTTGCCTTGAATCTTATGACTTTTCCAAATKTTCATCCCAACAGCTGACATCCTCAGACACTTTCCAGGCCCTCTTCCCTTGGGCAGCAGCGTTTTSCAGCGTGTCACCATCTTGTGTGCCACAGAAACTCGTAACCACACAGTGCTCCTCCCCTCCCACATTAAAAAATAAAAGACCAGGTGACTGCAAGTACCACACGTTGTGACTTGCTTTGCCTCTGGCTTGCTCACCAGACAGCAATTTTCTCAATGATTTGGCTCCTCTTTTGGACAAGTAAGGACAAGTGGCTCTTTGCCTGCCCAGTCAGCAGCAATGGCAAAGGCTGCACTGATCCCCCTTGAATTGGGCTGTAACAAAACATGGCAGCTTGGGGAAACCTGCCCGTCACAGATTGTACTCTGCCTTTCTCTCTGCTCATCTCTCCTAATTTCAGGCACCAGAGTGATTCCTTATTTCTAGCATTTCTATAGGACCAACATAAGGACATGAGGAGGAAGGTTTCCCTTTCACCCTCTTTTATTCTGCCTTTGCTGTTGCCTGAATCTGTGCTGGTTGCYCGGGTGCTATGCCCATCAAGAAGTGAGGCAACTTCCTCAGACTAGTGTTTAAATGTATTTTTTAATAGGAGAAAACTTTAGAATGCCAGCAATTGTTCTGGAACTCAGCTAAAACAAATATGGAAAAGTCATCTATCAAAAGATATAAAGAATGAATAAATTCAGGGCACTGCACTCTGTAAGGGTTTTCCACAAGAAAGAAAGAAAGTAAAAAAAGAAGGTAAGGSAGACAAAGAGCTGCAGGATGGTTTAATGACAGCTGTTTACCTCCTTCGAGGTCCTAAGGGATTTCCCTTTGGATGCATCTTGAGCTTTTTCCCAAGAAATTCTTCCCTTGCATTTTTTACCACTGTCATGCCTTTCCCCTTCTCACCTCGTACAGTTAAGAAATGATGAGCCACCTGAGTGCTTTTTTCAGGATAATTTCAGCTACTTCTTTCTCAGTTAAGATTTTTGAAAAGATCAGGCTCATGTACTCAAATCAGTTTGAAGTGCTTTGCAAGGATGTGGCACAGGAATTCTAAATCATTATTCAACATTTGACCAGACATGAAAATAATCCACATTTATAACTAGTTCCTTAAAATGGTCAGCGYAATTGCTGAAATACAGAATGAGAAGGTAGGAAACAACTACGATTTCCACAGACAAGGAGCATCTTACTGAGACAAAGCTACAGTGAAACAGGCAATTTTCCGTTCTTTTCAGCAAGCTTTCTACATCCTTTCTTGCCTTTGCACACACAGAAAGCCAATTTTCCATGTCCRTACTACAGGCAAAATGGGGCAAGATTTTAAAGATACAGCTCCACTCCATTTGACTGCAGCAGACTAAAAGAAAAATGAAGTTCAGCACTTAACTGATCCCTCTGCAATATTTCAGAGTAAATTAAAAATCAAAATGTCAAGAGGTTCAATATGTCAGTGGGCCTTTTGACAGAGCAGCCACTTTGAAGCCTAAATGGGAAATGTGCTCTTTTTAAAAAACTAAAACCAAATGTATGCTGCTGCTGCTCGGTTTCGAAATTTGGGGCCTTCATCTTTGTATTTCTTTTGCCATAAAATTAGAAAATATTCCGGCTGCTGTTCTTATTTTCAGAGCACAAAGCCTMCATTTCAAAGAACTGCTGTTTATTAGGATGGTTATTCTTCATTATCWGCATTAAGATAAAAACTGGGTATCTCACAGTCTGCCCTTTTTCACTGAGMAATCCTATATTTACTGCCCACAGTGTGTTTATCTTTGCCTGGCCATCAGCAGATCATTTTTTGTTTTGCCATCTCTGTTTGTATTTGTAAAACAGGAAAGATAATAAATGATAATACTTACCTTTTTCACAAAGATGTGGTGAAGATTAATTAGTTCTTGTTTATATGGAGATTGRCAACAGTGATCTGCAGGTTTGCAAAACCTGAAGTGATTGCTATCGCTGCCTTGCTTGACAAAGAAATACAGTCAAGGACAGGAGCTGGTGCCACTGTAATCATTTACAGGACAGATGATGTATGTGGCCTTGAAGAAAGCTCCCCAAAAACATCTGATTCTGTACCTAACACTGGGAGGAAATGCATATGAGGACACGCAGAAGTTGGGTTTGTGGGGCGATGCTTGCAGGACAGTGACGTGTCAGCCCCGTCCCTTTGCACCGCTACCAAAGCGGTGTTACCATSCAGTTGTAAGGTCTCCTTGGAGCCTGCAATGCACCTGGCTGACACAAGCAAGGGTTCCAGGTGTCATCAAGACACTTGTCACCCTGCAGGCTCCCAGCCCATCACTGAGGCCACAGACGTGGGGCTGAACCCAGCACCTGGCTGGTGCTCTGCCCTGAGGTGGAATTTGGTGAAGMTCAGAATTTTCTCTGAACAATGCTGACAGCAAACAGCTGGCTGTGAAGATGCTTCCTGCTGCCCAACACGCTGCTCCTYAGCTGGCCACATGCCTTCTGCTCTTAACCATGCAGTGTGGGCTGACGTGGACATCACACAGGAGCCCACCCCAACAAGGTGCTGCTTTGCCATTTTGACCAAGGCACTGCAGAGGTCTCCATTTCCCAGCTGCAGGCACCTCCTGCTCCTCACCACAAATACCTCAGTCAGCTGGAAAAGGCATGGCAATAAGCAATCCAAATTGCATATTCAGTGACCTCCTGGAGAGCATTAAACTTCTCCCTCCTGAGCTGTGCATTGGAGGCATGCTGGACTCAACTTCTCCCACTCACACCACATCTTCCCTGCCAATCTCTCCTGTGCTCTGGCAAATTGGCACCTTTGTCACTCAGCCTGCTGTGTTAGTGACATCTGTGCAGGCTGTCCAGTCAGCAGGTTGGGCGATTTTCATAGCGGCACATCTGCAGCCAATGCATTTTTCCCTGGAGTGGATGCATTTTCCCCTGGAGTGGATGCATTTTCCCCTGCAGTGGATGCATTTTTCCCTGCAGCAGCCCAATTTGTTCTCCAGGTGCTTTGGAGCATGGCTGGCTTTTGGTCTGATCTTGCTGCAGGTGGGACTGTCCCTGTACAACATGGCTGAAGGCTGTGCCAGCCTGTGTGCTGTCTCCTACACCTTTCCCCTGTTCCCTACAGCTTTCATAGGCTCCAGCTGTCACTTTTTGCTTTCCTCATCTTTTCCTTGCCACCCTCATAGCTGCTTCTACCCGCCTGGGCTACTGCACTACCTGCAGCAAGGAGGAGATGGGTCCAAAATGCAATGAGATGATGCAGCAAATCTGGAACTCCCCCTGGTCAAAGTRTGGGCTGTGGCTGCTGATGGCAGTGACCAGCAGCTGGTGATGGCCAGGTCGAGGCACTGCAGTTTTCTGACATATCAGATGGGATTTTTGTGGCTGAGGCTTTGTTCCTCCTGCAGACAAAGTRGCATAAGCCATCAGTTGGAGATAGCCGTGGAAGGTGCTGGTCCTTGCATAACTGGTGACTGCTGTTGTCAAGTCATCYGGTGACATCTGGATAAGTTTTGGGGCATAATTTTTCTGATTTGGCTGAGACAAAAACACTCTGCTGAGGAGAGGTGAACTTAGCAGAACATGTATGAGATCTGGGATAATGACACCACAGTTACCAGTGTTGACCAGCAGGTCCCCAGAGCAGATGACTGGTCTGTTCTTGAATGACTGGGTATTACAGGGTCCCTTGAACCCCGAGATTTTGTTCTGTGCTTCTTTACTTACAGGCCTTACTGCACAGAAGGCACTTGCTCCTCTGTTAGCCCTGCATACCTCCCTGTAAGGACAACAGCCATCCAAAAAAAATAATGCAGCCAACGCTGGTTAGCAACTCCTTCCAGACTGTAACAACAGCAGCACTGATAAATCTCCCATGTTCTGTAAAGATATAGTTCCTAGCAAGGTTTTTTTTAATAGCAGAGATTCAGTTACTATGGTGGGCCTGAGCTCAAAGTCTACAGGTCAGATTGTGCAAAGCCAAAAATGCAGGCTGTGGGATTTCACCTCCATTCAGTGGTGTGGGCTGAAAGGAAGGATGTGTTTTGGGCGATTTGCATTGCAAAGTATATGCAGGTGGCAGTGCAATATGATGGGAGATGTTATTACTGAGATTAGAATTTACACTTGTAGCCCAAATTGAGATTGTATTACTCTGAGAAATGATGGCACCCTGGAAAAAAATACTAAACATCTTCTAATTTAATATAGACTGTGTCCAGTAAATATCCCTTTGGTTTCCTTTTTCCTTTTAAGATTAATTTTCTGATCAAAGAAAATTTGATCAGAACTGCATAGACAGTGCAATAGCAGTGATATTACATGGCTTGAGGATATGTGTTGTACCTTTGAATCTCTACAGGAAAGGTAGCCAGGAGGGGATGATGATGGCTTGTGGTAGAAGCTCTGCAAGAAATAATAACTTCTCTTTGGTTCTGAAAAGGAGTTATTTTTATGTATTTCKTTCCTGCTGTCAATCAGAGAAATCTTTTCCTCACTTAGAAAGTACAGACAGTTTTATGCCTGTAGAACTTTTAGGATGCTTTTGGTTGAACCCTATGCTAGCTACARTTATTAATATTTTGGCTGCTTTTATAAAGTCCAGTAGAGATGAACAGTACACCATTTATTTTGGTGTTATAAACTATGTTAACAAGATTAATCTCTATTCTCCCATGTTTCTGCCCAGGGATAGCCTCCTTCTCCTTCTCCTCCCACTTCCATCTATTTCTGCTAGCTTTTGCTATCAGAGGTAGCAGCCCACCCACATAAATTCTGAATGGTTTCTGGTTAGCCTTTACCAGTCATTTTGCAATATTGCCTTCCTCACTCCTCTACTACCACACATTAAATATTCACTGCTCACAATGCTTGTTAATTCCATGGTTTGCTACTAATATCTGGGTCTGAATGGAGACATCTTACTCCGAGTATTCCCAGCACCATCTGCTGCCTTTCTTTATTTCCATTTCCAGAAAGGGTTTTGCTGATATCTGAGAAGCAGGGGAGGAATCTGGACACGGTTGACACAAATCCCAGAAAACATTTGTCTGTTTGTCTTATGCACTAATTAGCGCAGACTTGGTCAAAAGTYTTCTGAACTTTTATTTATTTATTTTGCTCATTTCTATAGCATCTATCACCATGACAGCAATGTGCTTCAATGGCAGGAAATTAAAACACATAATGCAGGCAGCTAATCAAATGCAGAAGCAAACAGAAGAATTTTGCACAGAGTCCTCAGTGTCGCTACGGTCCTGCTTTGACAGGCAGTTTCTCTTTCTGCGGGGAAAAAAAAGATGTTTTGTTTGTTTCAAATTCCCTTTTCCCTTGGAAGCGTAAACGTGAAATTATCTTCCTCTGTTGGGATGTCTTATTTATTTTCCTGCTGGTGGCTGCTGAAGTAGATGATGTTTAATTATTTGGGGGGGGGGGTTCATTCACGGCTTGGACAGTTCAGCCTGGGAGGGCTGCTGCAGACTGACCAGTGCTGCTGAGGTGCAGCCCCATTTTAACATCTCCACTGCCCTCACAGACAGACTCTGTCCCCAGAGCTGCCCAGGCTGCACCAGCTCTCCTCTCTGTGCTGTGTTAACAGAGTCTTAATTCACTGTGTCTTCAGGGGCTGTGCAGGGGTCGGGAGGTCTCTGCACAGGGGCAAGGGACTGTCTCAAGATTCCCAGGGTGCAGCACACTTTTCTGGCAGAGCACGTTGGAGGGCAGCTGCCCAGCTTGTTCCCGTACTCAAACCACCTGCTCCTCCAGGCAGCAGTGGTGGTAAGAGCTTTCAGCGGCCAGGAAAACCTGCTGAGCAGAGGAGAGGCTAAACCTTCCCAGGAAAAGGGGGACACCAGGCCAGCGAGGCTGCGCTTCATTGCTWTGCCTTTGAGGCAGCAGGTGCCAGCAGGAAGGACTGGGAGCTTGTTTTTGCTGGATAGGAGTCACTGAGCTACTGAGCTCTTAAATCATTCACTTAATGAGGGAAGACTGAGGGACTGAACCAGGACAAAAGCTGGAGGGCTGTGCAATGGCACCCAGTGGATGGATGGATGGGTGGATGGGTGGATGGATGGATGGATGGATGGATGGATGGATGGATGGATGGATGGATGGATGGATGGATGGATGGATGGACGGATGGATGGATGAACGGACGGCCTACCTGATGGATTGAGGACAGGTGCAAGGGAAAGCCCAGCAGGAAAACAACTCCATGCAAATCTCTCAAATCTTGGAAAAAATGTTCGGTTTTTTTTTCTTTTTAGGATCCAAACTAGATCTGTTGTCTCAGCTTCATGAAGCTTTTTATTTTAGCAGTGTTTGAACATGAGTGTTATGGTAGCTCCCAGCATGTCATGATTTTTCTCCACTTCTCCCTTTCCAGGCTGCAGCCAATTCATGACTCTGCATGTTGCAGCCCTCTGCCATGGGCATTATTCATAGGCAAACATAAATCCCTCCAAGCCCAACTTGTGTCAGTAATGAATCCAGAATCATCGGCTCACACGTCAGTCACAGAATTAGGGATAAAACTCTGCTCACCTGATGCCCTTCATTCTGACWCTGGGCTGTGTGGTGTGATGCTCACCTCTCACTCCAGCACATGAGGTTTTCCTGGTGTGAAGTGGATAGCCTGTAGTTAGGTAACGTGTTTATTACTGTATCTACATTCTTGGGCCTCAAGTATAGTTGTGTGATGGGAGCAGCATTTTGGGCTTCAGATGTTCAATAATTGTTATGTTTAAAATTATTGTTTAAAAAGGAAGCTCTTTTAAAAAAATATGKAAGAGAATGAATTTCAAATAAATGTAACATGGCTTATTTGTAGTAGCAAATAAAATTATTTTGGGCTGGTTTTAGCTTTGACAGGAACCCTTTGAGCTGTTCACATAAGGTATTGCATGTGTCAATCACAGYCTGGCTGCTGTTGGAGGCTTCAATTTGAACTGTGGTAAGTTCTCTTGAACACTTTCATCAAATCACCATCTATACTGGAGTCTTCAGATTATTTCTTTTGGGAGTAACAGAATTTTACCAAAACCAGTATTTGTATTATTCCTCTTGCACCTAAATCAGTTTTTATTGTTTTCTTTTGAGCCAAAAGTTCAAACAACTAACTAACACCTATTAAGAAACATCCTAATGGGAAGTTTTCCTAATACGCTTTCTTTGGTATTGAAAATTGAAATGCATTTTTTTCTTGACCAGCGCTGATAAAATGTCTGCCACACAATTTACATGAATCATGAAAAGCTTGTGTCCTTCCCTGCACCCAGTTTTTCTGTTTTGCTCCTGCAAGCTAAGTCTKGATTTCATAGAGCCATTGAGAAACTCATCCCTTAAATCCACATACTAGCATTAGCACTGTAACTCCTCTCAAAATAATTACATTGCTTCCACCTCAGGTTGTAAACTTGGGAGTGTTGTTAAACAGCTGTTGGGTTTCACTGTCCGAATTAACAGGATGAGGCAATGTGCACAGCAATCTTCTCCCTGGTGTGAGATGCTCCACAAATCTTAGAGACTCATTATTTGCCCATCCATTCACATTCATATAGGAGAAAATAATTTACCATACTAATGAATACATTCGTCTCTTTCTTAGTTCTCCATCCAGTTTTTTTTCATTATTTACTTGATGCTAATTACTGGAAAATCCTCATGATTTTGTGGAGCTGTTGCACCCAAGTAGCATTATTTCTTGCTGCAAAGGGCACAGCAAGGTTAAATACCAAATGCCACTTGAAGTGATTTTGCAGAGATTTCGGGCATATGGAGCCACAAAAGTGCCTGAGGCCGTCATCAGATCCTCTTGGCATCCATAATCAGGAGTGAGCTGATTGTCTTTCCTTTTCASAATCCTGTATTTGAGTAGGAACTCTCCAAACTATTTTATGCGATAATGTCTTGGTGAAACTTTCATTTTGTGTACATAGCTAGACAGTCTCTCCTGGCTTTGAGAACTGATTTTATATTGTAGCGTTTTCCTCYTGTCTTTGTTTTATATTTCAGGTGTCAGTCTGGAGGCTGCTATTTTAGAGTTTTTCTTTTCCTTGCATGCTTGCTTTAAAATATTTGTGGATATTGAGCATTATGTGTTTTAAATTGCTAAAATAGAGCATGTTGATATAGAKTCCATAGAAATAGATTTGAGACTGCAGCAACCATGGCAGCTTCACATGCTAACATTGGAAAGTATCATAATTTTTGAAGTAGCTGATGTTAGCACCTGAGTAGTRCACACTATTGGTCAGATTAATTTTTTAAAAAACTCTCTTGGCTGCAGATATTTACAGTTTTCTGTACTTGGAAACAAATACAAATCAAAGTTAGTTTTCCAGTCACCCGAGGAGAACAGCCTTATGAACCCTACAGTAAACCTGCATGAACATATACAAACAGCATTTTTAAAAATTAAAGCAATCCCCAAAAGGTTTTTGCTTCATAGGGAACGGGTGGAGCTCACAAGTGCCCACTAAGGATAATGGGCTCTAAATTTCATCTCTGTTCTCTGAACCACRGGGGCAATTCCTTTCAACCTGGTCCCAAAGTCTGCAGCAAACTGTTGTATTYACAAGCCCTTGGGAGACTATTTCATGGAATGGAGATTAGAAAGCAAGAACTGAAAACTGGAAAGTGCTTCGTGGTGTCTCTTTAACAGCTYAGGATTGATTCATTTTAGCATTTGTGTCTGGGTCGTATTCACTGCTGCCTCGTAGATCAATGGCACAACGGAGTCCCAGCTCTTGTTGATGCAGCATATGGGAACGGGATCCATTATCTTTAGTTCCCAGGACTATAAAACGTCTAATAAACTCAGCAGCAAGAGTGCCAGATTCGTGCAGCACCGCCAGCTGCTCTAGCCTCGTTGTCTATTAAGCTATGTTTTTAGTTTCATTATTGATGGAGAATGCTGATCGTCRACCAAATTATGTCACTTGCAGATTCAAGGCACTTTACTAATGCATCARTGATATTGGAGGCTTGAACGAGGCTAAAGGTGAGGGAAAACCAGTCAGAAAACAGTCCCTGTCACCTACAGGGTTCACCTGGCTTACTTCTCCTTTGGAAACTAGGAGGCCTCCAGAGTTGTGTCTGTGGGAATTTTAAATTTATGCTTTTTGAAGCAGAGAGGGGGAGATAAAAATTGTGCATATCACAGCAAGAAGGAGACCCAACTGTGAGAGATCAGGGCTCACTTGGTGAAATCCCATTCACCCTAGTGCTCTCCTACCCCAACCCAGTCCTGCCTCCTTCTTTCTCTTCTGCCAGACAGGATCTGGAGCAGAAAACAAGAGAAATACTCAGCTCATCACTAATTAAAAAAAAATTGCTGATTATCCCATAAGCCTCTTTCTTCCATTTAGCTTCTTTCTCCCATGTCAGCATGGGAGACTTGTAAAGGTGATTTCAGCTGCTGTGCCTTCTCTCGCAGGGAAGGAAGGAGGGATTCATGCTGCAATGAGAAATCAATTTAAATTCACATGGGTACAGTCAATCCTTAATCAAATCAGCAAACAGGCTGGCTGCAGGAATCTGAGTAGGAAGTTCAAATACTTCAGTCCCAATTGTTCATTCTTTATCACAGAACTCGCATCAGGGTGTCCCTGAGCATTAGTCTGCTGCTCCAGTACTTTTTCTGAGTCTCATCCCTAGATATTTACATTATAATTTGTTTCTCCCCTATTTTTCACACTCACCACTCTGGAGCTCCTGCTWTACCTTTGGAATAAATTCCCTGGTCACCTTGAAAAATATGCAAAACATGACCTTGCACATGACCATTATTATGGTGGGGAACTGCTTCCCACTCGGCCTTGCTTGCTTCCTGTGCATTGTCACTMGGGGCATGTTGCAGCTCCTGACAGCATTAGTTTTTATTGCTTTCTTTACTCCTCTGGGACATGGAGATCAAGCACAGCYAGGCAACGTTTTCCGTCTCTAGTGTCTTTAGTTTAGGCACTTCAAAATCAGCAGCAGACACTCAATTGGAAGCTAATATAAGCCAGCATCCCCAGCTCCCATTTAATCCACTGACTATGGATGCCTTTGATCATTCTCTAGATATTATTTGTTGAAAAGAGAATCCTGTATCCCACGGGCAGGATCAGTTTCTGTATCTTGGATATCTTGGACAAGGGAAACCACAATTTGTAGCATTAATGCTGGCATAAATGCAGAAGGAAATAYTCCTTTGAGTCTCACCTGGGCTAGGGTGTGTAGGGTGGTGATTGGAGCAGCTATCACACATGCTGGTACAGAGGCTGCTCTTGGCTTGCAGGTCTGCTGTCACTGCCCAGTGCCACTGGCTCCTGACAGCTTTCCTGGGACATTTCCGAAACCTCAGTCTTTGCYATCAAGAGCTGCAGCACTGGGAAAAACCTGCTAAATGCTGTTGTGTTCCTGCCAATGATTCTGCAAGGAGYAGAAAGAAAGATTCTTGTGAGCCAGGAATGTCTTTTAAAGAATGCAGATCAGAGGTTTTGTGCAAACTACTTTCTTCAATTATTTAAAATTTGCTGTAATTACTGAGTACTTCAAAATATTCTGGGGAATAATTTCTGGGCCCTTCTGTTGTTTCCTTCTATTTATTGCCAGAAAAGGTCTSAGCCATTAGAAATGCCAAAGAATGACTTTCACAAGAATGAGTGAGATAGTAATGGCATGSTTGACAAAAACATGACTTCTGCTTGAAGTGAAGCTCAATGTCCTGATCAGAAGACAGTAAAAGGTGAAGGATTCATTTACTTCCATTGATACTTGATCAGAGCTTTAGACCCTTCTTCTTAAAAATGTATTTCTACCATGTCAGATTTGTCTGTCTCAAGATTCCAGTTACTGGGTTACCTCCCTTGCTAAACCCTTCATGGTTCCCACTGTTTCACAAATGTAATAGCACACTGTAATCAAGTCACTTTCAGTCCCCTTTTTTGTTTTGATAGGCTAAAAAGACTGTGCTTTCTCCGTTTCTCACTTTTAAGTGCTTTCTTCAGCTCTTAAATCTTCAAGCTCAAAAATTTTTGTGGCACTTGTGGTGTTTTGGTTTCTTTTCTGTGCAGTCACCAATTTTGCTACACCCTTATTAAAAAAGATAAACTCTGGAGCTGAGTGTTACCAAGAAATGGTCTCATCTCAACTACATACAACCCAAGAAGCCCATGCTGAATCTGCTCACATTCATTTCTTTGTACATAGCAATATCTTACCTCCTTTTAGTAGCTTTGCCCTCACAACCTGTGTTCAGCTGCTCCTCCATTATGACTTCAAAGCCTTTGCTGTTA
Source organism: Malurus melanocephalus (assembly GCF_030028575.1). NCBI lineage: Eukaryota > Metazoa > Chordata > Aves > Passeriformes > Maluridae > Malurus > Malurus melanocephalus. The sequence goes on from NW_026623626.1 coordinate 489,203, forward strand.
TTGTGGGATTACCCTGCTTGCCCATTTCCAGGAGTGGCTTCCACTCTGCATTCCTACCCTTTACTCAGGCCTGTATTCAGATACAATTTGTTTGAGTGAGCCGACCTTAGCAGCTGTTGAACCATCTTCTACATTGTTTACGGTTTCTCTAAAGCACTGTTTTTGGCTATCAGCAAATACAGGATGCTGATGTAGTGCCTCTTGTTCCAGCTCCACAGCAGATCTGCCCTGGGAAGGGACTGTGTTCCATGGGAGATCATAAAATGAATCCCCAGGGCCCATCACTTTCAGCCAATAAAATGGGGAGAAATTAACTCCTTGGCTTCATCAGCATCTTTGGTGCTGTTGGCCCTATCCTTGAGGCAGACCTGTTGCCACCTGTCACATCTTTTGGATTTCATGGTGCATCTTGGGCAGAAAATGCTTTCAATGCCTTGGTCACTTCTGACTTGCAGTGGAAACATCTCTGTTTGAATCCCAATCAAAAATACCTCACTTCTTCGTCSATTAAACGCAGTTTCTGCTGCATATTGTGGATTGCTTATTTTTAATCACCTTGCCGTGCAGAACTAAGTGAAGCACCTGACAATGGAAGGAGGATTGCTGTGTCACCAAATCCRTCATCAAAAAGAGAAATATTTTTGAGACGGGATTTCTGTTTATAATAATGCTRACTGACATTAATTATCACTTAAAATCAGTATCAGCATTTCCATTTGGCATAAGAATGATGCCAGAAATGTTCTTCAGCAGTAAGAAAAATATAATGCCTCTGTGTTAGCTCCSCAGCAGTTGCTCCGGTGTTATCCACAACCACACGTGGGTGTTGCCCTGTGACAGAAATGGAAGGTATTGCCCGCCCCTGTTAGAATTCCTTGACTTTCCAATTGGGTTTGCATGCTCAGGGCTTTGCTTTGCTGCTAAACTCCACTTTGTGAGCACGGCAGGATGATTTATGAAGGACTTCAAGAGGGAGACTCAAGGGTCACAGCTGTGCTGCTCATGCAGGGCTGGCCAAGCCCCCTCCCCGCCTGCTCTGAAGCCACCAAGCYRTGATTTGCACACACGTGGGGGCAGYGCAGGAAGGCACTCACCCATTACAATGCTTCCAGTRCTTGTYCCTGTGACTTAAATACAGACTTTTGGTTTTCCAGGCAAGGGGTTTAGAGATGTCCATCTCCTCCTCTGTTTTTTTTTTTCTCGTTTGGTTTGGTTTGGCTTTTCTTCCTCCATGCATTGTCATGCCTTACATTTCTTAAAGCTCGGCAAATTGTAAGCTTTCAGTGAAGGCATGCTGGTAAATGATTTATAGAGGGTCCTACAAATCATGTCACAGAGACTGCAGCCCCTTCCCCCACAGCAACAGTCATCATTTCAGAGCAGCACGCTCTTTAAGGGAGCTAAGCTGTCCTTTCCCTGCTGAGATTTAGGAAGCCAAACAGTAAAATGCAGCTAGAAGTGAGAGTAAACATGCCACAATAACAACCTGGCATTTAAGTTTCAGCAGGGTTTAAGGTGGCCTCAGAGAAGCTCTTGCTTATCACAGGGATTCTATTATAACATTAAMACCCATGTGTTTTACTGCTTTTACAAACACATAAATATATAAATCCCCAATATGGAATTACATCAGCAAGGAGTTAAAATTACTTCAAGGATTAAAAGGCAAGCAGAAATTCTACCAATTAAATGAACTGCAGAAATCCTCTTTTTTTAATTGTGGTCTTGGATATACCCACCCAGTCAAACCCCAAGAGTGGTTGGAGCAGACCTGAGAGAACAGTTTGGCTCTGTGACACCGACCTCAGGATTCTGCAGCCAGAGGGATCTCAGAATCATTCCACAATGGCATTACATATGATGCTCCAAAGGGCACCTGGCAATCCCCATGGGCACAACAAATGCTTAAAAAACCCTCAGCCCTCTCAGGCTCTCAAATGTGGAGAAAGAATGTTCTTACTCAGCCGCCCCCTTCAGCAGCTGGTGCAGCTCCCAAGCATCCATATGTACTTCGTAGAGGCTATCAGTGTAGGAAGTTTGGGGATCCAGCTTGGTCTTCTCTGGCTCTGGAGTACAGTGAGTATAAAGAGCTTGTAAAATTGCCAGTGCTGCTTTCCCCTTTCTCTTGTTCTCTGTGCTGATGACAAAATCACAGAATAATTCAGGCTGGGAGGGACTCCTGTAGGGCGACCCCTGCACAAAGCAGCACCAATTAAATGAGGTTGTGCAGAGTCCATTCTAACCCTTCTGAGGATGGACACCAAAGTTTCTGTGAACTCTTGATCCAGCGTTCTGACTGCCCTTCCTTAAAAAAAAACAAACAAAAAAAGAAAAACAAAACAAACAAAAAAAAACCRCAAAAAATTTCAAATATCTAATCCAAATTTCCTGCATGCCAGCTTGCATCCATTAGTGCTTCTCCTATCACCCTGCACCTCTCAGAAGAGTCCAGTTCAAATTTTAATTTTCCAACCTTCAGGCAGTGCTCCAGGCCAAATAAAGCAAAGACCCACACCTTGACAGRTCTGCTGATTTTAGGGCTCCCAAAGAGTTAATGCAATAAAGCTTCAACAGGAAAACAGTTCTGGTGTCTAGAAAGGAACTATTTTTGTGCACTGAGGCAACTGGATTAACATTGTAATTTAGACAAAATATTTTACCAAGGTAGTTGCCCAAATAATGGAGATGAAAAGGTTTTTTTGTTTTTTACTAAATTAAAAGTTCCTCTGGGGCTGGGAGGGTGAAGGTCTATCAGCAAGATGTGCCCTCTTAAAAATAATCAAAACATTTTTGGAGCTATAGAYTAATGTCTTAGCAAGATGCATGATCTCCTTAATGGAAAAGAGAATTCTATCCACTGTGATGCTCCATGTGATGAGGATACTTAGCTGTGGAATAAAGTGCTTTATTATACTAAAGTGAACCACACTGCTAGTGCTGGGGATATGGTTAATGCAAGTACAGAGAAATTACACAGTGTCTGTTTTGACTTTCTGATCTCCTCTAATGGACACTCAGCCTCCAGGCCAAGCGCTCGGAGAGTTTTGTGCCATGCCATTTTCTCCACTTATTAGATAGGCTTTTCCTGCAAAGCACCTGGTGGCAGTGGCTCATTCACAAACCCAGCRTTTACAGCAGGGAATTTAAGAGGCTTGCCTCCCCCATCCAGAATCCTTCATTTCAATCCCATTTTCTTTTCATGACACATTAGCCATTTTAACACATTGACTGATGTCACCTCCACGTGTGGGAAGCACGGCAAAGTCAGCACCTCCCGGCTTGGGTTTGCCTCTGGATTTTGTTAGCTCAGCTCATCCTCCAGYCGTGGCTCCTTGTCCCTCGTGAAGATCCTCCTCAGCCCCTGCGTAGACCTTTGGCAGCGAAGGCAGCGCATGGTGCCACCAAGGGCAGCTCAGTGCGGGCAGGGCCGGGCTGCTCCTGCCGGAAAAGTGCCTTCATGCCAAAGACTCCTGCGGGAGGCAGTGGGAGAGGGAAGTCCCCAGGGAAGCACACAGCGCAGTCCCATGCATTCCATTACAGGAATGGCAGGCTGTAAAGAAAGCCCCGCTGTTCCTGTGCTGCTGGTGCCGGCTTGGGGTTGGTTTGGTTTTCTGTTTGTTTTTTCCAATGGGACTGCCTGGGACAAAGGTATCTGGGGCAGCAGAGGGACTGTCAGGGGTAAAGCCCCGGATTCAAGTTACACACCTGTGCATTTTACGTATTGGATAAGGGGGGAGTTAATCTAAATATTCAACACATTCATATAGACATACACACATACCTGTAGCAAGGGACTGCTTTGTGCCACAGCCTCTCCTGCTGCTATGCTGAAAACCCACTGAAGCCCCAGACAGAGCACGATGCTCTACTTCACTGTTTAAATCTCTCTTGCTGTCAGTGGCCAGACTGTTTGTTTTCCCCACCCCTACTGAACCTGGCTTGCTACGTGGAGCTGAGTTATTGCAGCGGTCTGGCTTCAAATCTGTCTTACTCTTGCCCAGGCGACRGGGAAATGCATGCAAAAAATAATCTCCTAGGAAAACTGACCGTGGAAAATTCAGCTAAAGGAGCATTAAGAGAATTTACTGCTGTCACATGGAAACCAACAGGAGAAATTACATCTCCCACAGCAAGCTCCCTCTGGAAGCATTTCCATTCTGGGAAAAGGAGGGACTGTCCAYTCAAGTGAGGCCACCTTGGAAGCCAGAAGCACCTTACAGCATGTGGCCATCCTTGCACATCAACCGAGGACCCCCTTTGCTGAGCCCACTTGAGTGCTGTGGAAATCCAATTGAGGCAATCCATTTTTGGGAGGAAAGTCAGGAGCTGCTCTTTGCCAGGAGCTGTCATCTCCCAGCCAGTGTGAGGGGCATTTTCCTGGAAGGCACGGTGCTTTGCTCCAACCCACCCCTGTGCCTTCCACAGCCACACCACTCTGCATCCAGGGTTTTCTCCGTGTCCCTCTGTCTCCTGGTAGTTTTCTGGTTGCTGCCTTTTCTCAGGCAGAGTGCAGGGCAGTGGGTGGGCGGCCTCTCGTGGCTGTGTCCATGCTCTTAGAGCTGAGGTGGGGGGAAGACAGAAAGGTGATCCCACAAGGGTTTTTTTTTGGCAGGGCTTTCCTAAGAAGGTTACTCCTGTATGCGTGGTTCTGGGACTGTGCMCTGCTCCTTGCAGAGCTGGCCAGGGGCAGGCAGTAGAACACAGCCCTGAACACCTCTTGTCCCCTCTGGCTGGCATATGGGCACCCTGAAGTCTTGACAAGTTCGGATACATCTTTTCCTKCTACCCATTTCTCCAAAGTCTTTGCAATTCTCATTTTGACTTTTTTTTCAGTCTTGAGCTCTTTTTCCAGCTTTACGTCATGCTTTCCATTTTGGAGATGTCAGATGATCTGTGATAAACTGACAGTATGTGCAGGAGCAGTGAAGAGACGAGGTCCATTTTAATGAGATGACTCTACTGGGTAGTGAAAACTGTGCCTCCACAAGCCCCTAGATCTTGTTTCTTTTTGCACAGCGTCTTAATGGCACAAAAGGATTTTTACACAAGCAAGGAAAGGCAATTCCCAAAACAGATTTCTTTCAGGAGCCATTGAAATGGAAAGTTACCGCAGAGAATTGCGTACTCCCCTTTAAGAGGAAAGCACAAGCAGAAATCAGTATTCTCTTGGCTGCTGAAAACAGCCTGAAATATTTCTGAATAAACATTGTGTTTGCTAGGGGGTCACCATTCACCCAGCGGATCSTGCAAGCACTCTCCATTCCCTCTGTGGTCATCAGCAGGAGTCTGAACAACCAAATGCAGAGGGGTGAGAAGGGAGCAAGAAGAGACAGAGTTGGTGAGGGAGGACTAAACAGTGGCTGGACTTCAGTAAATGGAACACTGCCAACAGATAAAGAAATAAATTCTCACTATTATCGTGCACGTTCCCTGACTTAGTCACTGTGGCTTTTACCGTCTCTTGGTACAAACCCTGCCCACTGGCACAGAGATTTAATCACACGAGCACTCCTCCAGGGGGCAAGGGCAGAGTCTGGGTGCTCATGAGGCAGGATGTGTGGAGACACAACTCAGCTTGAAGCCAAGGTTGAGCACCACAATGCTTTCCAATCCATTGCCATTTCATGAAAGGACTAAAGTGCCTTTCATCACCTATGGAGCATCATTATTCCCCACAGATGAAGAAGTCAAGTCAAAACAAAAACTTCTGGCAYTGTTACCACCTTGTGACTAGCAAGTAGGTGAGCAACTAAGTGCAAAGATAATTTGATGTGCATTTCAGGGCTGTATTAATTTTCTGACTCCCCATGGAAATTACTGCTCGTTCTTAACTTCAGGAGAGACTCGATTAACACGGCACGTGAAGCCAATCTTCATGGCTAAGTTATGAGTCTTTGGGACAGGCTGGGCTCATACTTCATGCTGGTTGCCAATACAATCTGGGTGCAATTCTGGAGAAGTAATCACAGTTCAAACAGGGTCAGCTGTACAAGGCCAAGGCTAYTGATGGCTGTTTTCTGAGGCTGCTRTGGTCAGGAGTGCCAGTGCTACCTATTTCAGTTCAGGATCCTGCAGAAAACGGAAAGGTATCTTCACTTGGGTCTTAAGGAATTTCTTATCATGAAATAAAATCTCAAACTGCAAAATGATTGTGTACAAACCTTCAGCAATTAGACAATATACAAAATAATTTATGCTGASTTAAATGGGAAAAAACAGCTACTCCTGCTCCAGGTTGTAGATAAAAGCACTATTTCAATGGTTTATTTTTAACCTAGACACACTRACTCAATATGTTCTGTAGCATCTACAGAGAATAACTTTTATGGAATATATTTTTTAAATCTTGCTTTCCAGGGAAGTACTTTTTTTTTTCTTCATCTAGTACTCTTTCCTAAGCTATTTTTGGATCCCAATGCATGAATTCTAACATTTCTGGGCAACACTGTGAAAGAGTGAATAGATGAATAGGAGATGTAAAATACCCCAGCCTGCATAAGAGTTGTCCAGTCCAGTTTTCCTGCACCCTATTGAAATGTGGATTTAGTGATGATTTGTACAAGCCTGCGGGAAAGCTTATTTAGCTATGTATTAAAAGAAAAAAATCAATTGTTGTGATCTTAACTCATRTATCTGACGACAAATGACTCCTGTATTTTTTCAGCTAGTTCTGGAATATCTCTCCAAGGTAACTATGGTCTATTCTTGAGTTTGCTTTTATTTGTAAAAGTCTGATTTGTTTAAATAGCTGTAGAAAATTCCACATAATCAGTGATGAGAGAAAAWTCCCTAATTTTTAAAGGCCTGATCAGAACAATTTTAGAAAAGCGGTCAACATTAACTGGATGGTCATTCCAAGCGTTAATTTTGACTTGATACTACCAGAAAACAAGTGTAAATCTTGCATTTAAGAAAAAGAAAGTGTGATCCTGGAAAACAGATGCAGATTTCTCCACATCTCTGCGAGTGTCCAATCTTTACACATCTGATTGATAGCTTTAACAGCGGGACACATGAGTGATTTATTCACTTTCAGATCTTTAAGTAAGACAACAAAACAATGTTAAAATCTCCTGTTGCTAGTCAGTGAGTGGATGGCATCCATCACGGTGAGGGCAGCTTGCGAAGGCACAGACAGCTGCAGCTACAGGTACCTTTTCAGACTGAGGTGAATGGAGTAAGGTGACAACAAAAGCTTTGATTTCCATCCATCTGGACAGAAACCAAACAAAACAAGCGGAGCAGGTGGGCACACACAATGAYACCAAGAGGGGCCAGGGCAGTATCWGATCAGTGCCTCACCAAAGCAATCACAGCAGTGGGATGGATATGCTCCTTCAGCACTCCGAGCTGACAGACCCCACACTCCTCTCCAGACAGCTGCCACAAAGGCTTCCTCTGCACTCTGGACCCCCTTGCTGCTCCTCGAAAGACCCTAACTGTTGCTAGCAGCAGCTTGAGGGCAAAAAAGCCCAGGGCCTTTGGGTGCCGTAGATCTCTCCCAGAGCCATGAAACAGCCGGAAAATGCTGGAGGCCATATGGAGTACAGCCAGTGAGAGCGACTGCCCAGGCCCCTACAAACAGCTGTGTAAATGAGTTAACAGCGGCACAGCAAACACCTGCTTGTGCTTTCTGTGCCTCAGTGAGGGGGCACTGCATCTCAGTGCGTGCCACCTTGTACGATTAGGCACCAGAGGTTGCTATAAAAACAGCTTTTTGTCAGCCCTCCCCAGGCAGATGCTTGCAGAGCAGCCTGGACTGGCTCCCCAGCCCCCACTCCCAGGGGGGAGCCTCTGCCGTGTGCCCCCACACCAACAGCCAACAGGATATGCAAAAAGCACCAGCAGCACAGAGATTAGAGGGATGCGTCAAAAAAAGCTTCCCTGTCTGTCTCCCGCACAGTGGACCCGGCAGATCTTTGATGGGTTTGAAGCCCTAAAAGGAGTTCTCTGTGTTCTGCTGCYGCTTGAGCCTCCACAAAGAAGATGAAAAGGAGGAATAAAACATCTGAACAGCCCAATCTGGTCTGAACTGCATGCATTCATTATGGCAAAGACGGATTTCTTCTGGTTCCTCCTCCGTATCCTCCTCCTCAGTGGTGGCAGCGAGAAGCYTGACACTCCAATTACAGGATATTCACATTAAACTGAGAAGAGGGACAGCTAGTTGGTGGCAGACATTTAGGATATGGCAYCCAAGGATCCATGCAGCCAGCGGAAACCTGAAGGAACAGATTGAAGCTACTCTAATGGCCCGGCTCCTCGCAACAGACTTAAATTAGCTCCGAGCCGTCAGTGTTACCCATGACTCAAATCAGGGTCCAAATGTACTCGCTTCCCCAAAGCTGCTGTGAAAAGGGACCGGTGTTCTGGAGSCTGCAAGGGGCCCCATTGTGTGTGGCTGCTGTTGCAGTGTAGCACTGTGAMGMTGCTTTTCCTGTGGTTTTTTTYCCCCTCCAGGTTTGTCATTTGGCTGTACCTCATCTCTGAGTCCCTCCGCGCAGGGTCTCAGGCCAGGAGTGGATGCTCASTCTATTGATTTACAAAACCATGTGGATGAAATCCATTCAAAGGTTTGTGCAAAAGCATTTGATGTTTGGGGCTCAGAGACTGCTTTTTCCTTTCAAACTTGAGAAAAGTTTTTGTCTTTTTCTCCTCCAATGGAAATGGTAATGCAGGCTAAGAAAAACGTCATTAATAATACAAACTGGGGGCCTTTGGGAGGAAATTTTAGTTTTGAAAAGTGACTACTCTGCATGAATATGTCATGCCATCAGAAGTTTATCTGCATTGTCTTGACTCTTCACATATGCATATATTTCTCTTCTGACAGACATAGACCTTATCCTTATTTAAATAGGGTATAATTATAGGTGCCTACTTAAATTACAAGAAATAAATAGAAATTCATCTATTCAATAAGCATTTTCCTAGGAAAAAAAATGTTTTCTTTCAGATATTGGTTTTCTTCAGGGTTTTTTTTYCTCTCAATTTTTAATTTAAAGCTACTTCTCTTATGTTTTATTCACTTGTTTTCATTAGGTAAAGGAATGCCTTGGCATGAAAACCTGTCCTGAATCCACTGCCTGCTTGACAGATAGATATAAAGACTTGAAACATGAGAGGAAAAGCAGATGGTTGCAAGGGGAAAAAAAAAAAACCCTTAAAACAAAAGAAAGGAATTAAACCCAGCACAGGGACACGTACTAATACTTTGTGAGTGCCATCGCATGTGCTGGTAAGAMTGACAGACCTCAACGATGGATCCCTACCACCTTCTAAAAAGACARAACCCTCCTTTTTATCTCCAGATTGATCCTGRCCAGTTTGTTGCAAGTAGCTGCTGYTTGAATTTCAAATATTGAGTGCTGGTATCTGCGATTGGTCCCGYGCTGTAAATCACATGCTAATGTTTCTCTGTCTTGACTGGATGGGAATAAACATAATAATCAGGAAGAGGCCTTGAAGAAGCCACTGTGGCTTTAAATCTCTCAGGGAGCAGCAGCAGTTTAGGGARAAGCGACTGATAAAGCGGATTAGGGAGTTCTAGAAAATTTAAAGCCCGTTCCTTTCTGGCCCACACAGACTCTGCCCAAGGCGTCATTCCTCRGAAAATTAGGCTGCTGTGAAATTTATTGCCAGGGTGGAGAATTTACATTTCAATTTCTCCTGTCACAGCYTGGGCTGCGGTCAGATCCCCTCTTTCCTGCCTCCCCTGCTGCTGCACCCTGCGCCCCTCACCCTGGCACAGGCTCTGGCCCTCTGCTTCCCCAACAATATTTGCAGGCCTGGAGACAACTTCAAAGAGCTTTTTCGGATGTTTGAGGAGAGCAAGGCTGGCCGGGAGGCATTGCAGAGGAGGGCTGCTGTTGCTTTTCACCATATCGTTGTCCTTGCAGCCAAGTAAGGATTTATATTCTCAACCCTACAGAAATTCAGTGGAGTTGAATGTTTGCATTGCCAATAAACTGCTCTAAGAGGCAGCCACAAGCTAAGGCAGGTGATGACCATCTCTAGATTTATGGGAAAGGATGCACAATCCTCTTCCAGGTGTTTTTGGGGCTTTGCTGAGCTCCCATCAGAGTCAGGAATGGCCCAGGTGGTGCCAAAATGCTTCCTTCCTGTGAGGAGGGAAAGGGGGCACAGCAAGTCCTGAAGGCATTGTCTGAGGAACTAAAGAAGAAGAAAAAGAAAAGGAAATAGAACTTKTGGAGGCAGAAGAATAGAAATAGTGAGAAATGTCAGAGTGCAAAATAATAAGATTGCTGCAGATAAATCAATTCTGGAGAGTATTTGGTTGAACTTTTTAACAGGGCACTCACTGCCCCTTTGTGCTCTAAGTTATTCTCCCTGTCAAAGAGGTCATGAGCAGGAAGGTTTGCAGAAATTATGATCATTATCTGGATATTCATAAACACTCCATGTGCTGCCAATCACAGGACAGAAATGGGCTGTATTACCTTTGGGTCTGAACAGAATTAGCCAAGAAAGCTTGAAATWAGCAATGCCTTTCCTTTGTGGCAAAGTCTAAGTCCTAACACTGATGTCATGACTAGCTGAAATTATGTTTAAATTAGAGAAGAAAAAAGCCCAGCTTCCTCAGAGGTGTTTTGCAACTGTAAATGAGGCATAATTGTATCACCTAGGAACTACGATAAACTGTCATTAGCATTTGAGCTGCGTTTCCCGCAGAAATCCAGGAGGGCTTTTTATCCTGGATTAAGGGTCYCTCCTGGCACTTGAATAGGAAGTGCATATGGAAATGGAGTTGTCCAGGGTGTCACCACCTTGAGGTGAAGGATAGCCTGAGGTGCAAGGGTGGGGAATACACGTTCCTGCAAGAAAAGCTGCTGAATTTCCTTTTGAGAGACTGATAATCCCACAGGCTTCTGCAGAAGCAGCTTTTGATTATCATTGCTGATGATATTAGGAGACATCTCTGGAGTCCGTTCTTTAAAAAATGTTTCCCCAGTGCTACTTGAAAACATATGGGTTGGGAACTGAAGTGAAAAACTGATGTTTTACTAACGCTCCTGGCATGATGGAGGCTTAGAAAATGATGTGCCTGATACTGGGGATGCATTTTTTAACAGTAAATGAAACCAGACTGCATAAAATTTCAAAATACTAGACTGATAAATGTTGATGAGAAAAGAAGTAGAAGAAGAAAAAGAGACTTTTGGTCAAAGAACCAGATGAGAAAAGGTGGATCAGACGTAGAGCTTGGGTGAATTGGAGCAGCTCCACTAACTTTAAGGTCTAGTCTAAGCTGCATGAACTCACAGAGGATCTAGACATATACTAGCAGTTTATATACAGGGTTGGAGTAAACCAAGYAATTTTCAAGTGCAGCAGCACCCCTGAGTGCTTTATCAAGTAACAGGATGGGCAAGAAAATTKGAAGGCAAGAATTCTGAGGGAAAAGGAGCAGGGAGATGGAGTCAGTGCCAGTGTATTTTGCTAACTCCAGTTACTGCACCAGCAATGCCTGGCTTCAAAGGAGGCACATCTACACGGGTTACTGAAAGGAATCAGGAAGGGGGGAAAGGAAAGAAAGAGGAAAGAGGAAGACCCCACGTCCTCATTGACTTCATTGGCTTTTTCAGTCTAGTGTCTTGGGAAACTGAGCTATAGTTACATTATTTAAATCAGAACGTAACATCTGGAGAGAAGTTCATGCTCTGGTTCCTGTGGCTCTTCTCTGGGCAATTTAAACAGCTTTCCAAACAACAAGCACTAACCTCCAGAAGATGTTTTATACCAGAACAAATGTGGTCTATGCTTGAGTTGGGTTAGGTAATTTTTGCTGGTTTAGTAGGATATTTAAAAAAATAAAATTCAAAAGTGTTGCTCTGATACTGCTTCATTGGATACATTAGGCAAACTGCTAGCCTCAGACAAGGTAGAAAGCTTCACCCCTTCAGCTTCACAACCTGGGAAAAAAATGAATACATTTTGATTGCTGCAGAAGAGCTTTAGAGACAAAAAACTACTTTGTTGGTCTTGACTGGGCACCTGGCTTTCAACTCCCCACAGCAATTACTGATTTTGTAAATTTACTGAAGTAAAAAAGCATCCCCTTTCAGCGCCTTGCCTCTCTACTTCTTTGTCTCTTAGCCACCACACACATACTCACAGGAAGAGTCAGATGACCAGCAGATTTTTTGCCAGACAGGTGCTACAAAATTCCTGGTGAACTTCAGGAGATTTTGGTGTGCTCTTAAGAAAACAAAAGTCAACTCTGCTGAGGTTGGCAGCAGATCCTTCTGCACCAGTATGGGCAAGCTCTCAATCTGCTCCTTTACTGTAACTGGGTCAGATATTCTGACCCCTGGAAAAGATTTTTTAAGTGGCAGAACTTATATTTTTGCTGTATGGTGGCCACAGTCTCTCTGGAAGCTGTAAGGTTCTGCAGCAGCCTAAAGAAATATTAGATCCTAAGGACAGCTTTCATCCTTAGCCGTAATCAGTTAACATAATCTATTTTTCCATTTTCCCAGGCCCTCTTTACTCTCTCTAGCTAGGAACTTAAATTCTTTTCCAAAAACCAACATAGCTAAAAACACATAATATCAATCTCAGTTGTTATAGAAATCAGAATAAGGTTTTGCATTTATCTACACAAAGAAGTTTTATTTCAGTGACTTGAGGTGCTAGGGTTTTTCCGGATGTGACTCAAGCCATGATTTCCCATTGAAATAAGCTTTTATCCTTTTTTTCCAAGAGATAGTGTTATGAGAAAATTCAAATGATTTTATTCTAGAAGCTGTCTAATTAAATTGAACAATAAAAATTGTTATCCTTTATGACCGCCAAGCAATTAAGTGACCCGGTGATAGGGAATTAAGTCAGTCTTCTTCCTTTGAAATGACAGCTGAAATAGGAGAGGCGCTGTTCTTTGTCTACTGTGTGCGTGCTGGAGAGGAGGCACAGGGGGAAGGATGGAAACGGAATAAAGCACTGCTGGAAAAATCCTCTCCCTGTTGCAACTACCGAATTGTTTCCTATTAACTTTTCTAAGGGGAGAATTTTCCTCATTGTCTCCCATCTTCTAGGCTAGCCTCATAAACAAACAAACAAGAAAAAGACCCAACAAATCACCTTGCTTCTATTACAATTTATATTATTCCTAAAACTGTTAATCTAAAAAGCTCATTGACTATATTGTGCTGCCTTCCTCTTTCTTTTTCTTTGACAACACTCAGTGTAAATGACAGTATAACAGGAAGAGCTCACGCTTGCTTATTGAAGGTGTCTGCCAATGAACTTGTAATTTCAATATGACACAGTGGGAAGAGGATTTGGGACACTGGATTTAAGACCAGAAGCACCCAAAGCCAGAGCTGTGGCACACTCACCAGCACTACAGACCACAGCCTCTCCATCAAAGACAGGAGATACAGCCTTGGGGCCAAGTGGCAATGTGGCTGCATGGAAAGTTTTCCCTTTTGCATCTCTACAGTTATCTTGATTATAGGAACTTAATTCAATACAGTGGCTTTCATTCAGTGATAAAAGCATCCAAGGTGATACAATCTGAGACAAAAAAGGGACATGCATATGGAAATTAGTGATTCTGTTTGGGACATTGTATTGGCATGACTATTTTTTAATAAAAATTGTGCCCTATCTAAATGCTTTTTCCAGGCCATCCAATCTTTGGGTGGCTGTTGATTATACAGCACTGTGTAATAAGACCATTGTGTATTAAGCATCAACAGAGCTAGCCTATCCAATAAAAGTATACACAAAAATCAATTCTACACAAATGATCTCAATAAATTGGCTGAATGCTTGTAAGACAGTAACAAATGGATTAAAAAAATGCATCTATTTTGGCGTCACTTACCAGTTAGGGTAAGCTATTTGTCACAAGACATCTCATTTAGTGAATGAACGATAGTTTTGTTTCCTTCTCCCCAAACTGCCCTAACTGTGATCTTCCACTGGCCTCCCTTTGGGAAGGAAAAAATCACTTATCATCTGCCCCTCATTACATGGCAGAGTCCATCTGGAACAAAGTTCCTTTTAGGCTGCATAAATTTGGTCTAATTATTAATTACTGTAATTAATTAACCTCTATGAGTGGAAAWGTATGAAAACAAGCTAAAGAACAAGACCATTTCATGCCAAAGATGTTTCTACAGCAGCTGAATACTGTGTATTCATACCACAGTTGTAAAAGTTCCTGGGTTTGTAGTTTTCCTTGTTGATGGTGGCATTAATAATTTCCAACAGTGACAGATTTCAGAGTGTCAAAAGAATTAGGGCTGTAGTGTCAGAAAATAGGAACATAAGCCATGCAGCGCAAATGCAGAGCTTTTTTAATGTGTTTAGGTTCTAAATCCTTTTAAGGGATAGCATTGCAGGCTTCAAGTGCCCTAGCAAATCATTAATGATAATATGAAATCCCAGCAGAATTATAGCAGCTATTTCACCATGAACTTGGCCATCCAACCATGTAAAAAGAGTCCTTTCYACCTCTGAGTCATTACTCATTACAAAAAAAGCCCATCATCTTTCCACCCATCTAGCAGGGTAGCTGGAGAGACTAAACCTAGAAGAGTGACTCATATTGGTTGTATATCTTAACAAAAAGAATGACTGGACGAATTCACACAAGGAAAAAATCTTCAAGTACTATTAAATGTCCCAAGGAGTTGGTGAGGTGCAAATAGCTGCAATCTGGAAAATCCTTGGAGGAAGCATCCCTACGTGCTTGTCCTGTGCTCATGTGTGTTTCATAGGCATCCACTGTTGGCTGCTGTCAGCTTTTTCTGGACTTGTGTTCAAGACACAAGCAATTTTGGAGGAAAAATTATAATTACTTGTCTATTATTAGACACTGTAATTTTGTCAGAAGGCCAAAAGTTGCAATAAATCAGCTTTAGTACTATCTGTTGTCTCCAAACATGGAAAAGGGCCATGAATTCAGTAGAGGGACAGATAATGTAGTTCTATTAGAATACATTATTATCCAAAGTGTTGCTTATTGACAGCTTAATTTTTATTGCAAGGCAAAGGTTAACATCTTTAGGTAGTTCAGAGGACCCAAAGGGTAAAAAATTACCAGGAATTCTTCTATTCAGCATGGATATGAAGCTATCAAAAAGGACAGTCAGCATGGTGCTAGCACCCTCTGATCTAGATGACAGATTTGATTTGGCAAAGATTTGGCTGTCATTAATGGTGGACAGAACTGAGGGCTGAAAAAAGRTGCCACGTTATTATTCTGCAACTGAAGTGTAGCTCTTGGTAACAAGATTCATGAGTCTCAGATTCCTACTGGAAACTGAGCTGTGATTCATTTTGGGAAACTGCAAGAATATTTTTATTTCAGGTTACTTACTGTTTTACCTAGAAATAATCCACCCAGACTTCTTCTTTTTGATTAAAAAGAGGAAGAAAATTGCATGAAAATAGCAATTGATATGAAGAAAAAAATGGGACATTCTTCCATAGCTTGTTCTTGCAGGCACAGACTGCTCACATGGGCATCAGACTTGACAGTCTATGCTGGATCCTTCAAGACAATTTAATCTCAGAGGAGATTGCACCTACCCACTTAGTGACACTTAAGTGAGCAAATTGTTACACCAGTGCTGCAGTACATTTGCTTTTGGTTGGCCTCCAGGCCTAATTAAAGCATTTTGGATGTGTTTTAGACCACCTTMATATTTGAGATCCTAGATAATTTTGTTGTCTGTCACATGATGGGAAAAAAGGAAAAGATACACCACACCAGACAAAGAGTTCAAATAATGTGAGTTTTCAGACAAGGGTGCTCTGACATTTTGGCCCTAAAGTTTTAATCTGTCTAGGCTRATGTTTTATCATGTCATTATATTGTCTCACATTGTATCACCTCATCACTGTTGAGTGTTCTATTCTTCATAAAGTTCAGTGGTATCCCATCACAGCCCATTCCCCAGCTTGGTTCTGCACTCTGCAGAAGAGTATTTAAAGTCCACCACCATTTCAATATATTTAAGTTTCCTTCTTCTTGTGGGATGAGAAGTGGAGGCTAGACATGTCCAGCTGACCTTCTCTTTAGCCTCTCTCGCTTCCCATTGAACTCATTTCCTGCATTGGTCTGACAGAGCCCAAGAGTGGCACTTCAGGCCACATTGCAAGACCCATCTATTATTATGTCTTTTACCAAAGAGGCTGATTTGAAGGGGTGTGAAGTTTTGTGAGGCTTCGGAAGTGTTGAATTGACTTTTCTGTCACTTTTGCTACATTTTAGTTTCCGTGGGTCACAGCACTGATGGAAATAGCCTTATAGTCTATGATAGGCAGATTCTATAAATAGCATGTTAAAGAAATGGAAATGTTTTAAAAAATTAAGAAACATTCAGTTTTTTAAAAACAGACAATAACCAAAAAAAAAACCCACTGCAGTTTTATTTTTGGCAAAAGATATGTAGTAAGAAGGGAAAATATGCAGTTTAATTTTCTCCTTGGTATTAGTTCTCACAGTATTTTCCAGTAATGGCAACATTATAATTTGTAGAATTAATTAATGATCTGGCATCTGATTTTGATTCATTAATGCTTAAGCCAGCTAAGTCTCAATTATCCTCTGGACTATTTATTCCTTAACAAGCTTTTAGCTAATGTGATTTTAAAAATATGAAAATAGGTTTTAACTTGCCTTTAAGACGTGGCAATATTTTAAYGCTCCTCTATAAAATAAAGGAACCTTCATATTTCTTATTCTATTATAGTTACATTCAAAATTAGGCTAGGGGATTTACAATGTATTCACTAAATATATATTATATTTATATGTACCTGGAACCTGACTTCAATTTAGTCTTGATTAAAAAATGTACTGAATTGGAAACTGTGTAATAAAGGATGCCTAAATCATGCTGACCCAGAATATCTCCCTCAGTCAGACAGTTAGCAAATAAGTGCACAAGCCAGCAGATGATACAAGAATTCAAAATTAATTCTATTCTCAGAGGATGCATAGACTAGGAGATAGCATCTGATTCTATCTGCAGAGGTGTAAATCCAAAGCAACACCTTGGCTGAAGTCTCCTTACCCTGAACTTGATTGCTTATCCTGCAAATGATCAGAATTGGACTCTCCTGTGCCCAAGGCTACRTTAAGTAGCTGAAATACCCAGTTCTACTTCATGACATTTTTGTGATGCAACTGAAAATATCTACCAATTTCCAGGTATTTATTATTTATAACTAATCCATTTTGCCAAATGTAACAACAACTGCTATTTTCTCCAAATGGCTGATATTTTTAAAAGTTCAATCACCATATCATTTAGCAAAGTCTGCCCAATGCAGTTGTGACTTGTGCTGCAGCTGTGTTATGGTGGGGGACATTCAGAAACTGCATCCCTTTGRCTTGGGATTGTCAGGCACCAGTTCCAGAGCTGAACTGAACCCATCTTGTGWAGATGCTTCTGTTGCTGGGCTCTAACATGAGGGTCCTGCCTGTCATCACTGCAGTGTCCTTGCTCRCATCAAAACTGAAATGCACAAATTCAAAGATGGGTAAATAAATGAATTATGGGTGTTTTAACCAAATAATCATAGTTAATTACTTTAGTTACTGAGATTTGTTTCGAAAGCACCTTCTGAAAGATTTCAGGCATTACGCAAATGATAGAAAACACCATTTTCTAAGCTATCAGTGTTGCAGTACATGAAACAATCTATCTTCTCCTGAAATCATGCTTCCTTCTCATAAGAATTCATTCTGTGGCTTCCCAATAGCTGCATGACAATGTAATACCATTGGTGTCAATGTATTTTTCCTTAGTTCACACTACTGTGACAGCCAGAGGCTTCCCCACCCTTCTCATTAAAAAAAAAAAAAAAAAAAAAAAAAAAAAAAAAAGCCTGAGATAAACATCCAAGAGTATCTTCCTTCCCATTTTCGTATCAGTAAGTCTGGCTCCTTAAAGTCCAAGCTGTGAAGTCAGTCCCAATGGCAGGACTTGTAATGCATGAGCTGTAATGCCAGCTTCCCTTGAAACCCAAGGAGCCCTGAGCTCAGCCAGTTCCTACATGGCTGTCCCAAAACTACTGAGTAGGGGCACTGCTGTCTTTGGGTTTAGAAGTCAAAATCCATTTGCTGAGTCAGATCCTCCAGCCCACTGATTCCACGCTGTGATGCTCCAGGGACACGAGGCAGCTATAAATCCAACTTATGTGGCCAGCACRGAACTCCTGGGTGGTCACAAAACCAGCTACCAGCGACATACCAGAGGCAGCAAACAATGGAATCAATCTCCAGTTACTGTCCCACGAGGAAAAGTCCAAGGTACCTGTGTTGTTATGGCAAGAGTTCATTTGGGCTAAGAGGAAAACAGAGCCTGTTCTCTAAAGCTGGGACTGGATGGCTGCAAGCACCAGCTTTCTCAATTGCTTGGAGTAAAGGATTGAGTTGATAAATCAGAGCAGCCCTGATCGCTTTTAATCAACTGAATGAGGAGGAAGGAGGGGAGGTGGAGGCTTGGGAAGAAAAATATGTAAAGCTTAAAAAGTTCCAGCTGCTGTTCTCTAATGGAGTCTCGTTTTTCATGAACGGTGGAATGGTTAGGCCACCTGGTGGCAAACAGCAAACCAACAACCTTTGCAATTTCCCAGCTACAATAAAYGTCCAGAGGATCAGAGAGCTCTGGGATCTGTCAAAGGCTGGGAGCTTTTCACACCCAGGTGGCAGCTGTGCMGCCACCGCTGGGAGACAGCAGCCAGCAAAGGCTGCCATCAGCTGCTCTGCAGGTGCAACGTGGAACAGCTGGCCTGGTGTCTGGCCAATTTCTGCCACACAGCTGCCTCCATCGCCAAATCTTCCACACAGCCAGCCTCTCCCGCACCTCAGGACAGAGGCAAAGGAGAAAGCAGTCCAGGAGAAAGGAGATAAACTTAGCTTGTAGCTTGTGAAGTAGCAGTCAATGGTTCAGTGTTCCAGTGGACATTGGTGACAAGTGGTGTYCTTCAAAGGTCCATAYKRGSACCAGATCRGTTCAGTATCTTCATCAGCARCATGGACAGCAGGATCAAGTGCACCCTCAGCAAATTTGYGRATGACACCAAGCTGAGKGCTGYKGTTGCYACWCCTGAAGGACAGGATGCCATCCATAGGRATCTGGACAAGYTTGAGGAGYTGGCACATGGGAATACCATGTGATTTTGCAASACCAAGTGCAAGGTGCTGCACCTGGATCAAGGCAATTCCTGGTATCAGCACAGACTGRGGGCTGAACAGATCCAGAGCAGCCCTGCCCAGAAGGACTTGGYGCTGCYGGATKAAAAGCTGAACAAAGCCCAGCAATGTGTGCTCAAAGCCCAGAGAGCCAAATGTATCCCGGGCTGCATCCAAAACAGGTGACCAACGGGGCCAGAGAGGGGATGCTGGACCTCTGCTTTGCTCTGGTAAGATCCCACCTGGAGTACTGGATCCAGATCTGGAGTAAAGACATGGAGCTGTTGGMGTGAGTTTAGCAGASGGACACAAAAGTTATCAGCGGGCTGGAGCACCTCTCATCTGAGGAAAGGCTGAGAGAATTTGGCCTGTTCAGCCTCGAGAAGAGAGGACTGAGAGGGGACTTCAATGTTTAAAGCATCTGAAGGGAGAGTGCCAAGGGATGGAGCCAGCTCTGCTCAGAGGTTCCAAACAATAGAACACAAGGCGGTGGGCAGAAACTGATGCACAGAAAGTTCCAACTGAACACGAGGGAGAACTTCTTTACTGCGCAGGGACAGAGCACTGGAGCAGATTACCAGAGAGGTTGTGAAGCCTCCCTCACTGGAGATACTCAAAAACCATCAGGATGCAATCCTGTGCCACGTGCTCTAGGATGACCCTGATGGAGCAGGGAGGTTGCACTGCCAAAGCCACTGTGGTCTCTTCCAGCCTGACCCATTCTGTGATTCTGTRATTTGGAATTAATATTTTAACAAATATGACATCATATTGTTTTCATTTCTGTGTCTGCAAATGGTTTCTTCCAGYAAATCTACTCACTGGAAGTATCGCAAAGTCTCAAACAAAAGAAGGGAGTACACAGAAGATGCCCAACCTGTTGTTGAAGATTTCTTCTCCAGAAGCACTTCTAGTACTTATCTTTAGTATTCAAGAATTTAGCTGAATTGGACAGTGTTTTATTGCCAGAGGGCAKTCACAGACAGGTTCAGTAAAGGCAAATAAATATAAATTAAAATCTGTKGGAAAATGTAATAATTTTTAAACAAAGAACTGTCATTTGTTTTCTCCAGTTTTATCCACTGGACCTTTAGTCTAAGCCTTGCAAAAACAAGTATGCAAGCCCAGCAGTTGCTGCTCTACTGAGCATTGCTTTCAGCTGCTCTCTCTTTGCTGTTCTTGCCTCATTCCTTCACTGCATTCCCTGACAGTTGAAAACTCACCAGACTTGTGACTCACATTTTAATCTTATCCAAGTCACAATGTTTATTTCACAGGATGTCCAATTAAACGTCAATTCAATCTGCTCTGGAGTTGTTTCCTTCCCCTCTGGTGATTAGTATAACCTGAATAACGTAGGAAATACAGAAAAAAAAAAAGTGCAGTAAACAACTTCAGTGACATCAAGAGACCAACGTGAAACTTTTCCCACAGAAGACAAAGGAGGAAGGTCATGGGCAAAGTTGTTAACCTAGGTCATGCTTTCTATGAAGAATGGAAGGGAAAATTATGCTACCTTAGGGTGAATTATGGCTCCCCCGTTTAAGCCTGGGGAAACATGAGTAGGTGTGGGGCTGTGCAAGTCACACAAAGTGAGAGAAAATCTSTGGCCTCATTTTCCCTGTCCTTTGAAGTGCCCACTGTTGCTTTTCATTGAAACCAGTGTGAGTGTGCCACTTCCTTGCATCCCGCCTCCAATGCTGGTAGCGGAGCTCTGCGGTCTCAAAGTGAAGGAGCAGACTCCTGCCTATCAGGGGCTGCTGTCCAGAAACCCTAAAAAACTACTGATGGACTGAAAAGGAATCTTATCATGACAGAGATGTGCACAATTTCTTGGGGCTTTATTTCATCTTCATTCAGGCATGTCAAGTGCCACGTGATGCACATAAATGTAATTCTACTTGTTGTCTGCTCCACAGGTAGCCTTCTGCWGCACACCAGGCTTACACTGGAGCCATGAAAAGGGAGGTAGGGCTCTGCATAAAACAAGGGGCTGCTTTTCAAAGTAAGAAGGAAAACTGAACTAAACTGTCAAATGTTACCTGGTCTTCAAAAAGCAATCAATGGAAAACCTCATGGGAAACACCAGATGTGAGAAGCAGTGGAAGAACAGAGCTCAATCTCCTTTCTTCCCAACTTGTACAGCTGCTAAGCCAAAGCYAGCTGGGAGTTGAATATCACCAGTTACTCAGGGGAAATACCCTGGTTTCAGGATGAAACTTTGGCCTGGAAGACACTGGAAGACACTCAACATTGATGCAAGCATGGACAACTCTATTGGAG
Organism: Malurus melanocephalus; assembly: GCF_030028575.1. Lineage (NCBI taxonomy): Eukaryota > Metazoa > Chordata > Aves > Passeriformes > Maluridae > Malurus > Malurus melanocephalus. Next base: position 510,663 of record NW_026623626.1, read on the forward strand.
AGATCTCCTCTCAACCCAAGTGTTTGAAACAAATGTGCCACTGGTTCCTCACTGGACAGGAGCKTCAGGTGTTAGAGGAGAACATATCCATGGCTTTTGTGTTGACCAGGACAAGCRGTGAGCAGGGGCTCACAGGGCGTAGCTGAGGGGTGATGGGGGTCCTGCAGAGCCAAGCAAAACTGTGCCAAGGACCACAAGTTCACAAGCACATTGTGGGGCAGCTGTCTCAGGAAGCCAGATGTTCTCTCCAGTTTGCACAGGGAGCAGTTTTGCAACTTAGGAAGAAATATTTCCATTTGAGCTCCTGCTGTGACAGTGCTCATTATTCTGAGCTGTGTCTAAGTAGCGATACAAGTTGCTCCTTGCAAAACATGCCATGTGCTTGCCCACTTTTTTTTTTTCTTTTTTCTTTTTTTTTAACCTGTGAGAGGTTTGGCACTTGAAGTTTTTGGCAATAATACTGTAAAAATCTTCCCAAAGAAATTTTCAATGTGCCTTGCTAAGACTTTCTAAAAAATATAGATTAATTGTGATAATTAAATTTCCTTCTGAGTGATTTATTTGATAAATGGGTCTAGTTAGGACTTTCAATTAAGCACCAAGCCCTGCTGTGAAGTCAGACTGAGCTTCATGTTGCAGGCATTTATTGCCTCATTTACACAGAGACAATCRGAATTATTTTACATTACACTGTTTTCTTTATCTGTCTTTTTTTACATAGGTATTAGAATTCCTATTAACCCTTCTATCAGGGAGCCAATTAAAAAGGTATGGTCAAGCAATTTATAATTATTTTGTTATGGTTTAAATAAGCCTCTTAGAAGCAGAGCACTTGAAATCTTTCTCTTCTCCATTCTGCAATGCATAAACCCATTGGTTTGTTACTGTGCAGATTCTCATAGTCTCCAAGTGATAAAAAATATGAAAATAATATAAAGTGGAGAAGAATAGACAACTACCACAAAGACAATGTTTTGATGAATGGTGGTAATATGCAACAATCCTGGGAACAGAAGCTTTTATGGTTTCGCATTGTCCAAAATTGCGAGTAAATGGTAACCACAGCTTGGAGAATTTCAGTTGTCAGGGGTGCACTCCACCTTTAAGGTCSCTGGGTTTTAAAGTTATATCCATGAGAGCAGGGTTGCATGGTCATTTTGAAAGCTGAATGAAGTATTTAGGATACACAATTTCTAATTTTTATTGTGAAGTTAGGAATATTTGCTTGTTTTTCTAGTCACTGATACTGATGGCTACAGAAAAACATCCACGTGACTTTCAATCACTGCTGTTAGCCATGAAGAAAGGTCCACTGATTTAAGAAAAACAAACCCCAAAATTCAACTAAAAGGGCTTAAAAAAAAAAAAGAGCAAAATCCACATCTAGACACAGGATTCACTGTCATTGTTAATAAAGAAGAAGTCTACCAGCCCTAGAAAATGGTTTTAAATTTTTATGAGTTTTCTGTAAAGCCATCCACAGCTGTGCTAGCTAAGATGAAATTGCAAGGTTTAACAACTGGTGTGCTTTAAGATATAAATCAGGAACTAATTGTCTGACATTAGGAAAAAATATGTTTTCTCTCCTCCCCCAATACCCAAGAAAATACTATGTCTGTTTCTGTTATACTGTGTAGCATTTTGGCAGCTCTGCAATGAGAGCAATGCAATGCAATATACATTTCTGATTATACTTTTGAGCTTGATTTTGATAAAACCAGTGAAATAAGTATGCTTCCCAAATGAAAGTTACTCACAGGCATATTTTAATTCATATCAAATTGAACCTTTTCCAGGAGGCAGTAAGACTTCCGGGGACTCTCCACAATCTAAAGAAATAATTCTGTCTGTCCACCTATGAATTTAATCACAGTCAGATCTCATATTATCTACACAGAGCAATAAATGAGTTGTGACTACTCAGAGTTTAAATAATTGACAGAAATTTCAATGTAATTAATGTATACAAAGGAAAACAAACTCACTGATGAGAAATCAGGGTTTGTAGATTATTGAGGTATGACAGTAAATCCAAATGTCAGCCTCCACCCCCCATTTTTTTCTCCAGCATAAACCAGCAATCCCCATGCTTCTAATGCAGATTTGTTATGCTCTGGCATATCTAATTTCTTAAACTGGGAAGACAAAGATGACTGATACCAAATAATTTAAGTGTACATTTTAAAAATCTGAATGCTATTTTAAATGCAAGTATAAATGAGAACACTATGTGGTTAATATTTATCTAGCATCCTCTGTCTTTGAGGCACATTTCTTCATGTAAGGCTGTGCTGTTAAAGCAATTCATGGGAATGATGTGCATGACTCCTTTTGCTAATGGGAGCTGGTTGCACAGAACAATCTAGCTGTTAGTGCTCTGAGGAGAAGGGAACTTGAATAGCAGGGGCTTGGAGAGCAAAATAAAAAGAAAGCTGCTAAGGGCATTTGAAAATACGCTCRCTATTCTTTTCTCTCCTAAGCATTGCTGCAGTAAACAACAGCTTCAAGACTCCTCTTTAAATAAGTGACATGAAAATGAAAAGAGCACGACTTTGTATCAACAGCCATTCAAAACGTACCCAGGGTCCTGAACTAACCTTGGGGATAGGAAAGGATTGCAGAGGGAGGGTGCTGCTAGGATGGTTGGCTGGGTTTGTTTCCTTCTTTGATGGCCAGTGGTTTAAAGAAATTATGCCTAGTGGGAGCATTCTGCCTCAAAACCAGAGATGCTGTGTTTCCTATAGGGAGTGTATTTAGGCCTGGATTTTCAAAATACAACTGCCTAAAATTAGACTTCCAAATCCATGTAAAGTGCTAAAGAAATGCCCTGGTTTTCAAAAGAATCTAACATCCACAGACTCCAGGTCAAGGTCCTGACCCAGGAAAGCAGATGAATATTCTCCCCAACCCCCCACCCCGAGGCAACGTGATTGCTCATGCATTTAAGGCTGAAGTGCTTAAGTGCTCCCGTAGGTAGGGGTTAAAGAACTTAAACATGGGGSGAGAATCGACTGAGCACCATCCACCCTTTTGGGTTTTGGCCGGAGGGAAGTTTTTCATGTGATTGTTTTTTTATCACTTTGCCTGTGTAGAATTTTCCCAACCAAGCTAAATGCTGCAAAATGCCTTTTAAACACATTGCAAACCTTGGTCCCAAACCATGCCAGGACAATTTCCTTTGGGAAGTGGGCTACAAAAMCACAAATTGTTGTAGGGCTGTGTACAGCCCCTAAGGTCAGGGCAAATGTACACCACTTTGGAGAGCAGCTTCTTTCAAAAGCTAAGCTAATAGCAAACTCCTTCCAACCATTAGTCAGAACTAGAAGGACCTGGGATATTAAAAAGGCCAATGAGCATTATGCATCACACAGCCCTTCACTAAATGCTGTGATGCAGATCTGCTAGTGGGTGAAAAATGGCTCAAGGAACTGGACCATGACACAGAAAACCCGAATCAAACCCCACTTCCACAGAASAATTACATATGACCTTAGGCAAGTCCCTGACTACTCACTCTAAAACCGTTAAAGGAATTGTACTTTTCTGCTTTTGGAGTGAAGGGAGAGTAAAATCCATTAGTGATTGTGAGGTGCTCAGACACTAAATTCTTAAGTGCTTAGAAACACCAGGAGAGGAATTTTCCAATGAGAYATTATTGAACAGATCTGGGCATGCTTTTTGGTAATATCTGTCATAATGTGTTGTTGTATATCTTTACTCCTGATGTTTTATTTATCACAAAGTATTAAAGGTTGTGTTTCCTTACCGTAGTGGATGGACTTGGAAGAGTTCCACAGGGAAAGGAAATGTTTTCCATGTTATAAGGCTAATAACGTACTGGGGGAAAGAAGAACCTTATGTTACCATTTGATTGAGAAAATAAATAAATGCCTTCACTCTGGCCCATAGCCCACCACCTAACTACTGTGTTCTTATGCCTGTTCAGTCTCATTAACTGCCTTGCTTTTCATCTCTTATGTTTCCTTCTACTTCTAGAACAGTTTTACTAGATACTGAAAAGAAACAAAAACCCAACCAACACCACAAAAAAAAATACCTTCCAAAAGTTCAGGCCATAACAAAAATAATTTAATGCTTCCCGAATTGAATGGCTCTGTAGGATGGTCCTCATGACATCAACAGAAATGCCATAGTAATGTTTAATTGTCAGGTCCTGACTAAGTCTGTCTGTAAGTGACAGTAATGAGGACAAAAAAAGGATCCAGCTTACAGATACCAGGATCAGCTTAAAGCTGAGGAAAGAAGGGCATGGGACAGGTAAAAGGATTCAAAAGAGTGACTTAAGGGAAGCTGAACATTCTTCAAACAAGTCTCTGAATCTAAATGTTACACTTAAAATCTCACAGAAAGGTTTTTTTCCTCTGTTTTCTGTTTTCTCGTGCATTTGTGTTCTTTCAGCCATGYAACTTTTGATCGTACTCTGGCAATCAACACAAACCTAATGATCCTCCTAAGCCTTAGTTCAGAGTAGGTGACAGAGKCTGCATTGCTTTAGGGTCTTTAATAATTTGGGTTCTGTTTCTCAGTAGGACACCTTCCTCRGACAGCTGGCCCTGCAGAGATCAGTGCCAATGAGTGAAGCATTCCCACTAAGGACAAGCATGACTTTACAATCCAGCATCTTGTGTTACAGCTATCCACTGCATCATGCTGTATGTCCCATTGCACAGCCTGGCTCCTCTTAGGCTCACCAGTGTTTTTTTCCTGTGGTCTTCTTTTGGGGCTCTTTTTGTCTACAACAGAATATCTTATTTTTCTTAATCAGTATCCTGAAAGTGTTTGGGGAACTTCCAGATCAACAGACACTAAACATCRGGCTCTACTACCACCCTAAGCACAACTTAGACTAAAACTTCAGCCTTCTAGGATTTCATACAGTTCCTTTACACTCCACTTGATACTTATCCTTTTTATCCAGTACTTTGATATGGAATTAACACTGAACTATGGCTTATTACACCCAGTAATTCTTTCTTGTCTGGTCTTGGCTGATACTGTAAACCACACAGGCTGGGGTTCCATGTTGTGTTGGGATTGAAAAGGTACCTTAGCTCACTTATGTGCCATTTGGATTCAGAAATGATCCCAAAGATTGCTTACTTTATGAATTGTATTAGCCTAAAGAGAGCTCTCTGTGGATAACTTTGCAGTTCAGAGCCACAGAGAATTATTTTTGAATGTTTTGTAATACATACATATTCCCTGCCCTCTCTAGCAAGCTCTGGGCATTCCTGGAGGCTGGTCAGAGCAAGAAGTAGAATCAAATAGTATTTAAATCCATTTTTCTAATAAAACTGAACTTGAGTTACCATAGAACAATGATAACTCATTACATCTCCCTGACAATCATCAAAAGACTTACAAAAATAGGGTTAYGGCCCCTATGTTAGTCAAAGCAAGAGATGTTCAATTTAAACACTAGTGAAGTCAAGCAAAGACACAGTTTACTACTGGGTATGWAAATAGCTGAGTATTAGGGTTTTAAAGTAGTTTTATACCAACTACAAGGGGCAAAAGGTGAGGTCTAAGGCTCTTCAAATGTCTGGATTTTTTTCTTCCTCCTGCTCTTTATAGCACTTCTGCTTTATTTTTCAGAAAGAAACAAAAGCCTGTAAACTTTTGCCTTCTTCCCCCCTGCCCTTTTCTAAAGCTAAATG